>NC_037668.1:131773831-131792579 GCF_003255815.1 Theropithecus gelada
ATGATATTGGCTGTGGGTTTGTCATAAATAGCTCTTATTATTTTGAGATACATTCCATCAATACCGAATTTATTGAGAGTTTTTAGCATGAAGGGCTGTTGAATTTTGTCAAAGGCCTTTTCTGCATCTATTGAGATAATCTTGTGGTTTTTGTCTTTGGTTCTGTTTATATGTTGGATTACGTTTATTGATTTGTGTATGTTGAACCAGCCTTGCATCCCAGGGATGAAGCCCACTTGATCATGGTGGATAAGCTTTTTGATGTGCTGCTGGATTCGGTTTGCCTGTATTTTATTGAGGATTTTTGCATCGATGTTCATCAGGGATATTGGTCCAAAATTCTCTTTTTTTGTGTTTCTGCTAGGCTTTGGTATCAGGATGATGTTGGCCTCATAAAATGAGTTAGGGAGAATTCCCTCTTTTTCTTTTGATTGGAATAGTTTCAGAAGGAGTGTTACCAACTCCTCCTTGTACGTCTGGTAGAATTTGGCTGTGAATCCGTCTGGTCCTGGACTTTTTTTGGTTGGTAGGCTATTAATTATTGCCTCAATCAGAACCTGCTATTGATCTATTCAAGGATTCAGCTTCTTCCTGGTTTCGTCTTGGTAGAGTGTAAGTGTCCAGGAAATTATCCATTTCTTCTAGGTTTTCTAGTTTATTTGCATATTTGCATAGAGGTGTTTATAGTATTCTCTGATGGTAGTTTGTATTTCTGTGGGGTTGGTGGTGATATCCCCTTTATCATTTTTTATTGCATCTGTTTGATTCTTCTCTCTTTTCTTTTTTATTAGTCTTGCTAGCAGTCTATCAATTTTGTTGATCTTTTCAAAAATCCATCTCCTGGGTTCATTGATTTTTTGGAGGGTTTTTTGTGTCTCTATCTCCTTCAGTTCTGCTCTGGTCTTAGTTATTTCTTGCCTTCTGCTAGCTTTTGAAGGTGTTTGCTCTTACTTCTCTAGTTCTTTTAATTGTGATGTTAGGGTGTCAATTTTAGATTCCAGCTTTCTCTTGTGGGCATTTAGTGCTATAAATTTCCCTCTACTTACTGCTTTAAATGTGTCCCAGAGATTCTGGTATGTTGTATCTTTGTTCTTATTGGTTTCAAAGAACATCTTTATTTCTGCCTTCATTTTGTCATGTACCCAGTAGTCATTCAGGAGCAGGTTGTTCAGTTTCCATGTAGTTGAGCGGTTTTGATTGAGTTTCTTGGTCCCAAGTTCTTGTTTGATTGCACTGTGGTCTGAGAGACAGTTTGTTATAATTCCTGTACTTTTACATTTGCTGAGGAGGGCTTTACTTCCAACTATGTGGTCAATTTTGAAATAAGTGTGATGTGATGCTGAGAAGAATGTATATTCTGTTGATTTGGGGTGGAGAGTTCTGTAGATGTCTATTAGGTCTGCTTGGTGCAGAGTTGAGTTCAATTCCTGGATATCATTGTTAACTTTCTGTCTCATTGATCTGTCTAATGTTGACAGTGGGGTATTGATGTCTCCCATTATTATTGTATGGGAGTCTAAGTCTCTTTGTAGGTCTCTAAGGACTTGCTTTATGCATCTGGGTGCTCCGGTATTGGGTGCATTTATATTTAGGATAGTTCGCTCTTCCTGTTGCATTGATCCCTTTACCATTATGTTTAATGGCCTTCTTTGTCTCTTTTGATCTTTGATGGTTTAAAGTCTGTTTTATCAGAGACTAGGATTGCAAGCCCTGCTTTTTTTTCTTCTCCATTTGCTTGGTAGATCTTCCTCCATCCCTTTATTTTGAGCCTATGTGTGTCTCTGCATGTGAGATGGGTCTCCTGAATACAGCAAACTGAAGGGTCTTGACTCTTTCTCTAATTTACCAGTCTGTGTCTCTTAATTGGACAATTTAGTCCATTTACATTTAAGGTTAATATTGTTATGTGTGAACTTGATCCTGTCATTGTGATATTAGCTGGTTATTTTGCTCGATAGTTGATGCAGTTTCTTCCTAGCATCGATAAGTCTTTATATTTTGGCATGTTTTTGCAATGGCTGGTACTAGTTGTTCCTTTCCATGTTTAGTGCTTCCTTCAGGGTCTCTTGTATTGCAGGCCTGGTGGTGACAAAATCTCTAAGCATTTGCTTATCTGTAAAGGATTTTATTTCTTCTTCACTTATGAAACTTAGTTTGGCTGGATATGAAATTCTGGGCTGAAAATTCTTTTCTTTAAGAATGTTGAATATTTGCCCCCACTGTCTTCTGGCTTGTAGAGTTTCTGCCGAGAGATCTGCTTTTAGTCTGATGGGCTTCCCTTTGTGTGTAACCCGACATTTCTCTCTCGCTGCCCTTAACATTTTTTCCTTCATTTCAGCTTTGGTGAATCTGACAATTAGTGTCTTGGAGTTGCTCCTCTCAAGGAGTATCTTTGTGGCGTTCTCTGTATTTCCTGAATTTGAATGTTGGCCTGCCTTACTAGGTTGGGGAAGTTCTCCTGGATGATATCCTGAAGAGTGTTTTCCAACTTGGTTCCATTTTCTCCCTCACTTTCAGGCACACCAATCAGACATAGATTTGGTGTTTTCACATAATCCCTTATTTCTTGGAGGCTTTGTTCATTTCTTTTTCCTCTTTTTTCTCTAGACTTCTCGTTTCGTTTCATTCATTTCATCTTCAATCATTGATACTCTTTCTTCCAGTTGATCGAGTTGGTTACTGAAGCTTCTACATTTGTCATGTATTTCTCGTGTCACGGTTTTTATCTCCATCAGTTCGTTTATGGCCTTCTCTGCATTGATTATTCTAGTTATCCATTCTTCCATTCTTTTTTCAAGATTTTTAGTTTCTTTGCACTTGGCACATAGTTCCTCCTTTAGCTCTGGGAAGTTTGTCTGACTGAATCCTTCTTCTCTCAACTCGTCAAAGTCATTCTCCATCCAGCTTTGATCTGTTGCTGGCGATGAGCTGCGTTCATTTGGAGGGGGAGATGCACTTTGATGTTTTGAATTTCCAGCTTTTCTGCCCTGCTTTTTCCCCATCTTTGTGGTTTTATCTGCCTTTGGTCTTTGATGATGGTGATGAACTGATGGGGTTTTGGTGTGGGTGTCCTTTCTGTTTGTTAGTTTTCCTTCTAACAGTCAGGACCCTCAGCTGTAGGTCTGTTGGAGATTGCTTGAGGTCCACTCCAGACCCTGTTTGCCTGGGTATCAGCAGCAGAGGCTGCAGAAGATAGAATATTACTGAACAGTGAGTGTTGCTGTCTGATTCTTGCTCTGGAAGCTTCGTCCCATGGTGTACCCGCTGTGTGAGGTGTGAGGTGTCGGTGTGCACTTAGTGGGGGATGTCTCCCAGTTAGGCTACTCAGAGGTCAGGTACCCACTTGAGCAGGCAGTCTGTCCATTCTCAGATCTCAACCTCTGTGCTGGGAGATCCACTGCTCTCTTCAAAGCTGTCAGACAGGGTCATTTACATCTGCAGAGATTTCCGTTTCTTTTTGTTTAGCTGTGCCCTGTCCCCAGAGGTGGAGTCTACAGAGACAGGCAGGCCCCCTTGAGCTGCGGTGGGCTCCAAGCAGTTCAAACTTCCCAGTGGCTTTGTTTACCTACTTAAGCCTCAGCAATGGCAGATGCACCTCCCCCAGCCTTGCTGCTGCCTTGCAGATAGATCTCAGACTGCTGTGCTAGCAATGAGGGAGGCTCCATGGGCGTGGGACCCTCCTGTCCATGTATGGGATATAATCTCCTGGTGTGCCGTTTGCTAAGACCCTTGGTAAAGCGCAGAATTAGGGTGGGAGTTACCCGATTTTTCAGGTGTTGTGTGTCTCAATTTCCCTTGGCTAGGAAAAGGGATTCCCTTCCCCCTTGTACTTCCCAGGTGAGACGATGGCTCGCCCTGCTTCAACTCTCGCTGGTTGGGCTGCACCAGCTGACAGGCACCGATTGTCTGGCACTCCCCAGTGAGATGAGCCCGGTACCTCAGTTGAAAATGCAGAAATCACCCATCCTCTGTGATGCTTGCACTGTGAGCTCGAGGCTGGATCTGCTCCTATTTGGCCATCTTGCTCCCGACTTGATACTGATTTTCAATAAGCCAACCTTTAAAGAGATCACTTTCCATATTAGAAATATGAGATACTTTAGGGAAAAGATAGAGAAACTTCTAATCATTTTAACTAACGGTTTTAGGACACTTTATTTTTATCAATATATCAAAGTAAATTCCTTCTTTTACTTTGCAAATGACTGGAAAAAATCTCAGGGTCTTACTAAGGTCTAGTTTAAGTGAGTCTCAATTTTTCTTCTGTTTTGTGTGCTGTTGCAACTTTCCTCACACACACACACACACACACACACACACACACAGGTAGATATAAAAAAATCTAGACATAACAGATGCAACTTACAATTTTTTGGTAAGAAATCATAAAGTTTTAGAAAAATCATTTATGAGTGCCAATAAAAACGATACTCAAGAAAAACAGTAGGAAAAGTGATATATTAAAAGACTTTTAAAGACCTTTCACAAGAAATTGAACGTATGGGCAAATGCACAGTATACATTATCTATTTGCTCATTTTGTCCTGTACCATTGAACATAAACTCCGAAAATAAAAGAAACAAGTGTGGCTCAGGGTCACACATGTAATCTGTTTTAAGGCAGAAACAGGTGTGTTGAAAGGTTTATAGGTAAAACAAACACCTCTTAGACTTCGATAAAGTAGTATTTATTATTTTCCTATAATTGCAAATTTGCCAAATGTAACTCACTATTTTTCTTTAATATTTTAAAAGATATTTTGAAAAATTATTATATTTTCACAATCAATTCAGTAGACATTCTTGAAAAACTTGTCTGAACCTAGTTTTCTCATCTGTAAAATGGAAACAATATATACTCTTTCAGTCTGTTGTGTTAAATGAGAAACCGTTTATAATACACTAACCATGGCTTCTGGCTAGATGCATACCTCCTCATCTCTTGAGTAAAGATATGACTGTTGGCCAGTCATGGTGGCTCATGCCTGTAATATCAGCATTTTGGGAAGCTGAGGTGGGCGGATCACTTGGTGTCAGGAGATCAAGACCAGCTTGGCCAACATGGCAAAATCCCGTCTCTTCTGAAAATACTAAAATTAGGCGTAGTGGTGGTGCATGCCTGTAGTCCCAGCTACTCGGGAGGCTGAGTCAGGAGAATCACTTGAATGGGTCGGGGAGATTACAATGAGCCTAGATAGCATCACTGCACTCCAGCCTTGGCAACAGAGTGAGACTCCATCTCAAAAAAAAAAAAAAAAAAAAAAAAAGCAAACAAACAATCAAAAAAAAAGATGTAACTGTTATTCTCAGTACTTTGGGCCAGCACAGTACTGATACTCTCCTAAAATCTAACTCAAAGAAAAAAAATCAGAAAGCATTGGAATTGGAGCAGAAAATAATGTATTCTTGTTTGAAGTCTTAACATATTCAGTCTGTGTGTGCTGTTAGCTGAAAGCTAGATGACACAAAATGCTGTCTTAACTTTAATGTTGTTTCTAATTTAGTTCTAGGTCATAAAATTTATAGGAAAGTCTAATTCTTAAACTTTAGCATCAGGTTTTTTATGCTTAGGTATTATAATCAGATATCTTATGTGTGCTCTATGACCTCAAGCAAAGATTAAATAAATCTGTATATTGCAGTGAAGACCCACATCAACCAATGAAATGTATATGTATTTTTACCAGCACTCTTTTAGATGCTTAGAAACATGTAACCGTAGTTCAAGTTCAGAGGATAGTTGGCAATGCAAAATATAACTATATGATGTGTTAATAAGAATGCAGAGGAATAGTTAAAGTGATGCATAATAAAGTAAGGAAATAGGTTGTTTGGTTTCAACAGAAGGGGATAGTACACATGCTGAAATGACCTGGGAAAGCTTAATGATAAAGGAAGGTCTCGAGATGGATGAGGGAGATTTGTAAGGAAGAGAACGGAGAGAAATTGATTCCCAAAGAAGAAAAAGCATGACAAAAGCCCAAAGGAATTAATGAAACGAGTGACAGGGAATAGATCAGTTAATCGGTGAAGCTAGAGAAGCACATTTATGGAATACTAGTGAAAAATACAATGACAGGGTAGAATGTATCCAATAACAGAAGAATCCATTTTCTATCAAGACTTTCCTATTAGATTTGATATATACCAGCAACGTCATCTCTGAATATAAACATATCTCTACTTTGCAAGGTAGTTATATGTTATCACTGGGAAATTCTATGAAGTAATTATCAGTCCCTTTATTAATATTACTACATAATTTATTTATTCAGTTTTATGTACACTACGTTTATAGTTTGCTTCCCTACTCCCCCAGCCTCCAGGTTTGTAATTTAAATGAAACTAAATTCCATCATAGTTCACTAACTAGCACATAGGACTACCAACCTTTGAATGGCTTTAGATTTGTATGAACCTGTATTTGTCAAAGTTCACTCCAGGCTTCAACTGGCATATGTCAAAATTACAGATTTGTATGACAACCTGCTTCCTGCTTAGTATTTTCATGCCATGGGTAGGGAAAAATAGAATTATCTCTTGATTTAGCTGTCAGTCAAATGACAACTCAAGCATGCTATAAATTTAAATAAAGCCCCACATTCTACCAGGAACTAATGATTTTCGTGCTACTGCTATCTTTGTAGAAGAAATAAAGTGTTCTCCTATCTTATGATGAATATCACTATAATACATTAAAATATAGAATTGCATCCAGTAAAATATCCTGAAGTGTACCAAAATATGCCCCTCCAAAATATGTCACTGTGGTATAATAACTTTTTGGGCAGAAAGCAATTAGCTCTCTGACTTTTCCCTTTCTAAAAGCAATAATTAAATTTCAGTATGTAAAGGTGTCTCCCTCTAGCGTACTTGTGAGAAAACTACTCCATAGACAACTCTTAATAGCTGATGACTTATCTGCATAAGAAACCTTATTAAACAATCCTTATTTAGAATACATTTCCTCCCCTTGCTTTCCCATAACTTACCTCCTGCACCAAGCAGCCCTAAACTTGTTTTCTTTGGCTAGTCTAAGATACACACCCCAAATTCTAATTGCCTCTTTGCATCACATTTCTTTGTGAATTTCCATGTGTATGTACATCATTATTTTTTTTTTTTCTTGTTAACTTATCTGTGGTCAGTTTAATTTGTAGGGTCCCAGACACTGAACCAGGAGGGAAGAGAAAAAGTGTTTCTCCTTTCCTGTGGCTTAGGCAACCATGAATGGACAGGCAGGCATCCCACTTGCTCCAGAGGCTGTAGCTGAACTGAGATCCGACAAAGCTGATGCAGAAATTTTTGCTGGATCAGATCCTGGAGTTTTGCCTGCAAAAATACAAATACAGGACTCTGTTTTTTCTTTTCCAAATTGAGAATTGCAGGAGAAAAACAATTATAAGAATTAGTTCTTTGGAATGGTATTTTGGTGAATTTTCTCTTGAATATTCATTGCTTATTGACCCTTTGACTCCCAGGGACAGCCATTGCTTTCCTGTTTGTCTTATTCTGTGTCTTGAGTGCTTGGCTTGGCTTTCCTCCTGGTGGTAGGGTACATGATGTTGGGCTTGCTGTACAGACAGTCAATCATCAGATTGGATGCCCTGAGAATTTGTAGATGGTCAGATAGAGATGCAGGTTGCACCCTCTTGCCACTGGTGTTCTACCAACCCTCTCAGAGGATTTGTCTAAATTTTTATTTCTTTTGGCTACTGTTGGGAGAAACTCCATATCTTAAGGATTTCATTTTTGCACTCTTTGTGGATGCCTCTTATGTTCCCGGCTATTTACATAATTCAATATGTTTTTCCCTCTCTTATTAAGCTTTTATTTATTTGATTCATATGTCCCCACCATTAAACCAAAGAAGGTAGAGAAAAAGTAACTTATCCTCCCTTACAACCATTTCAATGGAAAATAAGCCTGCAAATTTCTTTTATTTATGTTTTTATTTGTTAATACTTTTTAAAATAAACTTTTTTTTTTCTTTTTTCTTTTTTTTTTTTTAATAGGGAAAGCTGGTCTTGAACTTCTGGGCTCATGCAATCCTCCTGCTTCAGCCTCCCTAAGTGTTGGGATTACACTCGGCCAAATTTTTAAAAATTTTGTTTCAGAGAGAAAAACATTACTTAGTATAAACATTTTTCTGCATTTTCTTCTAAAATATTGAATCAAAAACTTAATTTGTATCCTTTTATCACAAACAGCTTAAAAATGAAGAAATAAAAGGAGAAAATAATACATTATTAGAACTTTTTCTGAGAAAGGGAATGTTTTGTGTAAAATAAAACTGCATTTTTCAGGGTATTAATTTAAGAGAGACCACATAGAAATGTTTTGAATGTATGGTCCTACAGATTTTCATATATATGTATGAATACATGTGTATACATATATATATAAATACATGTATATATATGAATACATATATATATAAATATATGTGTATATATATATACACACACATACATCCATCTACACACACACACACACACACACACAAATACAGAACCTTTGTGTGTATCCTGGGTTCAAAGTAATTGAAAAGGTAAACAAAGGGCAAGTGGTTTCCAAATATTAGTTTAACCAATGCACTACCACGTGGCAGTCTCTTATTTGAGACATCACCAGGAGTCCTTTGTCTCATGACCTTGAAAATTAAGAAGTGTGGACACCAAAGTGAGGTAGAAATGAAAGTTTAATAAGCAAAAGAAGAAAGCTCTCCACTGTGGAAAGGGGGCTTAAAAGAGGGTTGTCATCTTTACAGTTGAATGCAAACCCTTTTATCGAAAACCTGATAAGGGCTGGGCATCTCATTTGCATACAGTACAAATTTTGGGTAGCTTCACCTTGTCCTAATTTGCCTGTGACCCATAGCTTTAGTTACTCCATATTGCTTTGTTCCCTTTACTGCTCATGTGTCAAGGTGTATTAGTCCGTTTTCATGCTGCTCATAAAGACACACCTGAGACTGGGCAATTTACAAAAGAAACGTTTATTGGACTTACAGTTCCATGTGGCTGGGGAGGCTTCACAATCATGGCAGAGGTGAAACGTACATCTCACATGTGGGCAGACAAGAGAAGAGAACTTGTGTGGGGAACCTCCTGTTTTTAAATACATCAGATTGCATGAGACTTATTCATTAGCACAGGAAAGACCTGGCCCCATGATTTGATTACCTCCCATAAGGTCCCTCCCACAACACCTGGAAATTCAAAATGAGACTTGGATGGGGACACAGCCAAACCCTATCATACTGCCCCAGCCCCTCCCAAATCTCATGTCCTCACATTTCAAAATCAATCGTGACTTCCCAGCAGTCCTCTAAAGTCTTCACTCATTTTAGCATTAACTCAAAAGTTCACAGTACAAAGTCTTAACTGAGACAGGGTAAGCCTATGACCCTGTAAAATCATAAGGAAGTTAGTTACCTCATAGATACAATGGGGGTACAGGCATTGAGTAAATACAACTGTTTCAAATGGGAGAAACTGGCCAGAACAAAGGGACTACAGTCCTGATTCAAGTACGAATTCCAGTAAGGCAGTCAAATCATAAATCTCCAAAATGATCTCCTTTGAATCTATGTCTCACATTCAGGTCACACCGATGCAAGTGGTGGGTTCCCATGGCCTTGGGCAGCTCTGCCTCTGTGGCTTCACTGAATTTAGCCCCATTCTGGCTGGTTTCTCTGACTGGTGTTGAGTGTCTGCAGCTCTTACAGGTGCACGGAGAAGCTGTCAAGGAATCTAGCATTCTGGGATCTGGAGGAGGGGGGCCCACTTCTCACAGCTCCACTAGGTGGTGCCCCAGTAGGGACCCTGTGTGGGTGCTCTGACCCATATTTCCCTTCTGCATGAACCTAACAGAGTTTCTTCATGAAGGCCCTGCCACTGTAGCAAACTCTTGCCTGGACATCTGGGTGTTTCTATACATCCTGTGAAATCTAGGGGGAGGTTCCCAAACCTCAATTCTTGACTTCTGTGTACCCCCAGCTCAACATTACATGGAAAATATCAAGGCTTGGGGATCCCACCGTCTGAAGCAATAGCCTGAGCTGTTCCTTGGCCCATTTTATCCATGGCTGAAGTGGCTGGAATGCAGGGCGCCAAGTTACTAGGCTGCACATAGCTCAGGGATTCTATGCCCAGTCCAAGAAATCACTTTTTCCTCCTAGGCCTCTGGGCCTGTGAGAGGAGAGGCTGCTGTGAAGACCCCTGACATGCCCTGGGGACATTTTCCCCATTGTCTTAGAGATTAACATTTGGCTCCTGGTTACGTATGCAAATTTCTGCAGCTGACTTGAATATCTTCTCAGAAAAAGAGATTTGTTCTTTCAATCGTATCAGGCTGCAAATTTTCTGAACTGTTATGCTCTGTTTCCCATTTTAAAATTGAATGCCTTTAACAGCACCTAAGTTACCTCTTGAATGCTTTGCTGCTTAGAAACTTCTTCTGCCAGATACACTAAATCATCTCTCTCAAGTTCAAAGATTCACAAATCTCTAGGGTAGGGACAAAATGCTACTAGTCTCTTTGCTAAAACATAACAAGAGTCACTTTTGCTCCAGTTCCCAACAAATTCCTCATCTTCATCTGAGACCACCTCAGCCTGGATTTTATATCATTATTAGCATTTTACTCAAAGCCGTAAACAAGCCGTTAGGAGTTCCAAACTTTCCCACACTTTCCTATATTCTTCTGAGACCTCCAAACAGTTCCAACCTCTGTATCTTACACAGTTCCAAAGTCACTTCCACATTTTCATGTATAATTTTAGCAGTATCCACTCCTGGTACCCATTTACGGTATTAGTCCATTTTCATGCTACTGAAAAAGACATACACAAGACTGAGAAATTTACAAAAGAAAGAGGAATATTGGATTTAGAGTGTCACATGGCTGGGAAGGCCTCACAATTATGGCAGAAGGTAAAAGGCATGTCTCACATGGCAGCAGACAGGAGAAAAGAGGTTGTGCAGAGAACTTCCCCTTTTTAAAACCATCAGGTCTTGTGAGACTTATTAACTACCCTGAGAAAAGAACAGCATGGGAAAGACGTGCCACCATGGTTCAGTTATCACCCACTGTTTCCCTCCCACAACATGTTGAAATTAAAGATGGGATTAGGGTGGGGACACAGCCAAACCATATCATGGGGGATAGAAACTTTTATTGTGGGTATGTCTGCACAAGTCACCTGTGTAGACTTTCTTATCTGTGTGGCTGTGGGCATGTCTTAGTCAAACCCCACTATGCAAGTTTACATTTCTATGACTATAGTTGGATTTTTTAGGCTATTATTTTGTTTGAAAGAATTCAGCTGAGGACCCACCCTAACTGCCTGCTTCACTGGTTTGTTTCTTTCTCCTCTCTCATTTTTCCCTGCAGGAGTGGAGACTCTAACTGCTCTTAAGGAGGTGGGGTGATGATTCTTCTTGCTACGTCCTGCTGGAAAGGGGCATTGTGTGGGGAACAGCAGCTAAGGTTCCTCCTGTGACCTTTCTAAGGATCCTTGGAAGAAATGTGTTTCCATGCATGGTTTCATTTGCATCATCATTTGTAGCTTGATAGACTTTAGGCAAGAAAAAAATGAGTTATTAGAGGACATGTATAAAAATGAAACAAGGGGATAAATAATGATAGCTCAAAAATCTCAATGCTTCAGCCATACCCAGATATTTGCTATAGTTATACCTGCTAAGATTTGGGTGTAAGGGGCTTGGCTTTGGTTAACTTCCTTGTTTTATTTTCCCAAACAAAGGAACCTCTTGGTTGTGGGTACCCTGCATACTCCCATAACCTGGTGAGATTTTCAGAATCATTGCCCAAAACCAGAATATTGATCCAGATTTTTACACTACTTATCCCTTTTTTATTTTGAGTTTCAGCCAGAGATTGCTCATTTGTTTACAGGAATAAGCAGGGTTAGTCTAAAATGTAGCTGATATAGTTTGGCTTTGTCCCCACCCAAGTCAGTTCTTGAAATGTAGCTCCCATAATTCCCATGAGTTCTGGGAGGGATCTTGTGGAAAACAATTGAATCATGGGAGGTGGTTTTCCCCATACTGTTCTCATGGTAGTGAATAAGTCTCAGGAGATCTGATGGTATTATAACAGGGAATCCCTTTCATTTGGTTCTCATCCTCTTTCTTGTCTGCTTCCATGTTTTTGCCTTCCATCATGATTGTGAAGCCTTCCTAACCATGTGAAATTGTGAGTCCATTAAACCTCCTTTTTCAAATAAATTACCCAGTGTCAGGTGTATCTTTGTTAGGATCATGAGAACAGACTAACAGAGTAGGCAAAACTTAAAAACAACTAATGAGATTAGAATTTAATGACAAGTGTATGGTAAGTTTTTAATCAAATTTTTCTTTCTCCTGGCCTCAGTTTTATTCAAAACAAATCATGATAGTTGCTTTGTTAAAAATAAACTATTACTGAGTTGTTTGCAAAATAAACTTAGGCCTATACTTGGCTTGATTATTTGCATAAAGTGAAGCAAAAATACTTATTTTTGCATAGTCTTTTAAAATTATCTTTGATGGAACTCTGTTCCACATGGAATCTCAGATAGGACTTTTTAAAAGCCAAGCCCAGCCGTGAGTTTGTACCCTCAAATACCTACAAATTGAGTGAATTCCTCTCTTCTTAAGGTCGCAAGAATGTGTGGTTCCTAGGCCTGTTAGATAGTGACATTGTTTACTTACCATAGATTAGAAGCCCTGTACACAGATTGTGTAGACAGGGTAGGAGGCCACATTTCCCAGTGTGCTTTTATTGGCTGTGTAAGTGAAACTTGATTCCTCAAAGAGAAGCATATCCTTCCAGTCAAAACCTTGGTAAAACAACCAGTTTCTCCAATTGTGTCATGTTACAAAAGAAAATGGATTGTTACTGCACTGGTGCAAATAACTACATTATCATTAGTTAAGAATATTCCCAAATAGTTTCCAAATTCTAGAGTAACCCAGCAGAGAGAAACAAATATGCTCCAAATTTTGTTCACAGGAGTATACCTTACTCAATTGTTAAGAGCTGTAGACAGCTTAAAAGTTTCCTTAACTCTGAAGAACAAAACAAAGAATAGCAATGTTTTAAGCAAAAAGTAAAAAATATTATTTCAGACATCTGTTAGTTTAGTTCATGCAATTACCTCCTGTCTGATATTCACAGTTAAGCTCTTCATGACTCTTTTATGTTTTCTTTTATTCCCATGTCCTGATTTCCAAAGTTATCAGAAACCTGCATTTGAGAGCATGTTTTAAAGTCCTCCAGTTGATTGTAAAACGTCTTTTGAAGAGGATTAAAACAAGACAACAATTTTCTGTAGATGACAAAGTGTTCAGGTTAGTTACAGTCAAGAACATGATTGGCAAAGATATTTGGTTATTTCTGTGGTTTGCAATAACTTAATATTATAATCCTAATTATGATTCACAGCATATACTCAAGGTTTAGGATTTTTAAAATCCCATATAATTTTGGAAGATATATTAAAACTATCACTAAAATATAACATAATTTTTGCAATCCCACTTACCTAAACATGCCAAAAATTTCTGTTTACCTCTCTTCTGGATGCTTCAGGACCCTCTGTAGCATACAAAAGCTAGGTTTCAGGAGAGACAATTTTGAACATGAAGTTTGATTTTGGAAATCCTGTCAAATGTTAGAGGTTTAAAACACTTGATATTATGAAATACAATTCCCGGTTACACATAAGTTATTTATTTTGCCAAAATGATGACTCAGAAATTTTAAAACTAGGCAATAACCTTTACTCATTAAGAGAGAAGACTTCACTTTCCAAACAGTTTGTCTCCTGTCTAACCTTTTCTCTCCTTGGCAGTCTGCCAACAAGGCAAACAAAATATTTCACTATTCTTCTCTATTCCATGAAAATCTGTACAAGGGAAAGAAAGCCAAATTTTACCCTTACATTGGTTTCAAAATAATCCTTTTTCCATAGACAAGATTTATATTTTCATACCTTTTTACCAAAACACATCTTTTACCAAAAACACATTTTACTATTCTTACACACCTTGCATGTAAATTTATTTTTAGTTTTCTTATTTACATGTTTTAATGGTAACTCTTAGCAATTTTCAACTTTACTGTGAAACCTGGTTAGTTGTTTTAATTATGTACTAGATGCAGATAAAGTCTGACTTTTCTCAGCATTGTTAGGGGCATAGTTAATTTCTTATGTCTCCAGGCCTTACCAAGCTGTAAAGTAGGCAGTGTACAACTTGAAACATTTAGCAAACCTGGTATCTAACTTACATGATTTCAACCTCCTATTTACATTTTGATGACATTTTCATTTTACCAACTTAATCTTTAAAACAATTTATATTTCTTAAAGATTAAAGTCATATAAACTAAACGCATTATAGTTTTAACTTTCCTCTATAATATTTGATTTAAGTGCTTATTTTTATTTGAGGCAATCAATTAGAGCTCTCCTTACAGTCATCACACACAACACATATCGCTACACAGAAAAACAGAAGAAGATACAGCATTTATAAGATTTTCTCTTGTCCTGTTTCCCAAGTGAATTATTGGCTTCCCAGTGGAGCCCTTTAAGAGCAGGGATAGAAAACCGTGAAGTTTCTAGGGCCTAATAAACGTGTATAGCTGTAAGACAAAACAGATTTTGAGTGGGATCTATCAGCCTGTAAATTCTGGAGTTCCATGAGGAAAATAGAGGTTTCTCCCAAAATGGAATCCATCATGCCTTTTCTATTTTTCCCAAAAAGTTTCAGGCCACCAGAAGTTATCCTGGGTACATTTAGAGTGGAAAGACCAGAGTGGGGAAAAGTAATTCAGTCAACAGAAACGTTCTTTTCAAGAGAAACGTGATCCACGAAGAGAAAAACATAAAGGCCTTTTAAATATACCTATAACTTAAATATACACTTTTAATCAAGCTGAGCACTCTTTAAGAAAATCCTTTGAAATATTCTGTTACCTGAGTTTAGCCAAACCAAGCAGTTAATATTTCTGGATTTTGACAAAAGGTGACATCACAGGTGAAAACCCACAACTCTCAATTAGGTTATAAATTAACCGTGAGTATACAAGATATTTTGTAAGTGGTGGTAAGCAGCTTTTTCCAAATCTAGAATCTTTAAAGGTAATTCAGAGAAAGGAAGTTTTAAGAAAGGAAGTTAGAGTTGTTCAACAGCCATGAAATGTTGCTTTTAAATTCAAGTATAGAAAAAAAACTTTAAAATGTGATGTTTTTTAGACATTTTATTTTAATATCTTATAAGGGAAATGTTTTTGAAAGGTTAAAAAATTAAAATTTCTAAAAGAGTATTGTGAAATAACCTAATCACATGTGGAAATTGTGTTGCTATTTCCCCAAGCATTGTTTGTACATTTAATTGAAAATGAGTTGAATGAAACTCATAAGTAGTTTAAAAATGTTTAATATTCAATTTTCTGCTGCAATAATGTTACATAACAACCTTAAATTCTCGGTAACTTTAAACATCTTTTTTTTTTTTAACTCCCAAATCCCCAGGTTATTTAAGGGCAGTTCTGCTTCATATTGCAGTTTGCCTGCCTGGGCTTTACTCCAGGCTGTGTGTTGGAGTTGGATCTAATCTATTGTATCCCTGCACGTCCCAGTTAGAAAGGCTAACAAATTGTCTTTGGACAGCTCGATTGTATTTGTCATTTAAAAGTCAAATCATTTATCCTAACACGGAACACCGACTGCTCCTTTCCTTTTTGTTGTTGTTGTTGTTGTTTTTTTTTTTTTTTTTTTTTAGATTGTGTTTCAGTCTTGTTCCCCAGGCTGGAGGGCAATGGTGCAATCCTAGCTCACCGCAACGTCCGCTTCCCGCGTTCAATGTATTCTCCTGTATCAGCCTCCTGAATAGCTGGGATTACAGGCATGCACTACCAAGCCCAGCTAATTTTGTATTTTGGGTAGAGACGGGGTTTCTTCATGTTGATCAGGCTGGTCATGAAGTCCTGACCTCAGTTGATCCACCCGCCTCGGCGTCCCAAAGTGCTGGAATTACAGGCGTCAGCCACTCTGCCCAGCCTAACTGATTCCTTCTTTTGTTCTGCAGTCTTTTCCAAAACTGTTTTTCTATGGACTCATTTTCACTTTCTCTGACACATACATGTCCCTCATGTCCCTTTATGTCTCCAGGGTCTTCTATTTCCACGCAATCTTAATTTGTCATCATATCCTGGACTCATGAGTAATTAGTTTTTCTTCCTGAAAGTGCAGCCTTGTTGAATAGAATGTGTTCTTTAAACAGCAGCTTCATTTCTTCAGTTAGGTATTAACTTCCAGATTTAAGTGAAAACGAGTTCCAAGTTTTATGCTTCATTGTGTGTGTCTAAGACTGACATCGTTTATTATTGTGGCACTTACAGCTTGCTTTCAATATCTCCAAATTCTCTATCTGAAAAGCTGGGTACCATATCTCATGTGCGAAAATATTCCTTAGAATCATGCAGTACCAGCTCTTTTCCTTCTGTATGTTATGGCTTCCGAGGTGCCTGTTACACAGCCAGGTGAAATTACCTTTAATCAGTATAGGAACTAGTCTCTTTCCTGCTGATGCTAATCCTTTTTGTAAAAAGGCCATGCTGTATTGAAGTTCTTCTTTCACGACAAAACCACTGATGGAACTCATCTACCTACTGATGGGTGGAAGCTCTTGGTATGCCAAAGTCTTGTTTTGTTCGCGAAGAATCTCTTTCCTTCAACAGTGACGTGCTACGTTAGTTCTCAGATCATTGCTGCCTTTTAATACAAATTTATCACAAACATTTTCAGTTTATTTGCATAATTTCCTTCTCTGGCCTTAACCATCAATCTGTGGACTTGTCAAACAACAACAGCAACAAAAAGACTGAGGTCTAGAAGCAGTATTTAGATCTCAGAATCATTTGTTGTCCTTTACCCTTTGATAAAGTTCTTTGCCTTTCTTTCTCTATGAGTTTTTTTGCCTCATGATTTCCCAATCTCTTGAGAAAAAGAAAGTTCTTGCCTCTTGCAGTCTTTCTCATTAGTTGAATTACACCATCAGTACAGCTTCTGATCATGTCGAGAATTCCACCATGAAGAAATAAAACATTTCCAATTACATGTATTAAGTTTCTTGGATTCTTATGGGCATTGAACGTAGTTCTAAGAGACAACCTCATGATCTTGTCTTATTCTCAGAACAAGAAATATATTAGTATACACATTACAGTATGTGTGTGTATATATATACTACAGTTTATGTACTATATATATGTATACATATATATATATATTACAGTAAACCCTGTAGGCAAGTAGGAACACCTCAGAATTCTCAGTGAATCCATCGTTAGCTGTCAGTAATTACAACACTATTAGAATTAGTTCAATAATCAAACATTGTTATGGTCAGAATTCACCCCAAAAATTTATATGTTGAAATTCTAATACCTGCGGTCATAGTATTAGGAACTTGGGAGTGGAACTCTTTTTAGTGCTATTATGAATAAGATGCTTGACTTTTCCAGCAAATAAGGACACAGCCACAAGGTACCCTCTTTGAACTAGGAAGTTAGCCTTCACCAGACACAAAATCTGCTTGATTTTGAATTTAGTCTCCTGAACTGTGGAAAATAAATTTCTGCTTTTGTAAGACACTCAGTTTATGGTATTTGGTTATAGTGGCCCAAACAGACTAAAACAGACACAGTATTTCCCTCCTTTTTGGACTCTCCTGGGTTGTTGCTTTAAACTTGCTTTAGTGCCTAACACTGCTCCAAGCTCCCTGTCCTCTAGCACACACATATAAATAATTTTGCTGGAACTGACATGTTTCACTCAGTCATCCAAATGTACTTATTATGTTGTGAAACTATATAGCACTTGTCACAATGTTTACATGTTAAGACATGTTTTGAGATATATGCCTTAACACAGTACTATGATTATTATTAATATTTAGTAGCATACCTTACCATACCTAAACTCAAAGTTTTTTCACAATGACACTGCCTTATTTGGAACTGAATGTGTGAAAGTATGAAGATCTTACATCTAGTCCAAATTGATTCTTCTGATAATCTAGCAATAAAATCAAAGCCACAGAATTATCTACTCTATATTTACTGTCCTGTTGTAGCTGATATTCTGTGATTGGACATATTTCTAACATCTATTAACCTTAGAACAAAATGTCATATTGAAATTGAAGAGGAATATTGGAACTTTGCTAAGAAAGATTGCTTTTTAGACACAGTGAGATCTAAAATGGAGCCTTTGTTCCTGGACACATAGTTTACAAAAATTGAGTGTTACTATAGGAATTCTGTACAATTCTATCTTAGACACTTGTGTTACCTCAACATCAGTCCTCTCTGTATTTTAAATTGACTAGGATTTCTTTTTCCATCTTTGTGTTTTACAAGTGTTATTTTGCTGAAAATTTGCTATTCATGTTCCAACAGAGAATAGTTTTTCTTTCTTTTAACTCATTGGAAAGAATATTTAGAGTCTTTAGTGATAAATGACATGCTATAAATGAAAAGAAAACACTGACATTGTAATTGAGTATACTAACTAATTAGGAGAATATTAATTAAAAGACATTGTTTAAATATTTCTTTTTTTTTTTTCTTTTTTTTTAAATTTATTTATTATTATTATACTTTAAGTTGTAGGGTACATGTGCATAACGTGCAGGTTTGTTACATATGTATACTTGTGCCATGTTGGTCT
>NC_037668.1:131792589-132016442 GCF_003255815.1 Theropithecus gelada
GCTTTTGCTGCCGTTGCTTTTGGTGTTTTAGACATGAAGTCTTTGCCCATGCCTATGTCCTGAATGGTACTACCTAGGTTTTTCTCTAGGATTTTTATGGTATTAGGTCTAACATTTAAGTCTCTAATCCATCTTGAATTAATTTTCGTATAAGGAGTAAGGAAAGGATCCAGTTTCAGCTTTCTACTTATGGCTAGCCAATTTTCCCAGCACCATTTATTAAATAGGGAATCCTTTCCCCATTTCTTGTTTTTCTCAGGTTTGTCAAAGATCAGATGGCTGTAGTGTTTAAATATTTCTATCACAAATTGACAGCAGTACAATGCACACCACCAGCAAGGTATAATAGTAGATATGAGAGGTAAAAAGACAAATTAGGTATTGCATTTTCTCCAGAAAACTTATCATTTAGTGGAAACTGGCCAATAATTTCTTATGCCTTAGGATAATTTTACATTTGATTCTCTTGTTAATACAAAATATATAAAAATAGTAACCCAAAGTATATATTTTTTGAAATACCCACATAATCTAACGCAGTATTTTTCACTGTCTCCTTGAAGTGAATTAAATTCCTTATCATTGACAATCAAATTTAACTCCATAGATGATTCTTGTTTAAAATAGTTAAAAGCAAACGAAAAGATCAGCTTTGGTTTTCCTTTTCTTACCCCCTTTTTTTACCCTTATATTTGCCTGGGTCATTCATATAGTTTTAGAATCCAAAACAATAATTAAAAATGTAAGCATTTGCTTTTCAAAAGGTTTTTGCATCTTTCAAAAGTTAATATAGAGTTTTACAAACTTTTAGCTAATTCACACACACAAAAAAATCAAACATATGTAATTGAAGCAATTTTTTTTTGGTAGACTTCTTCACGGAAATTTCAGTTATGGCATGGTAGGTCTTTTGAAACGTTTCTTTATGTTTGAAGATGCAGAGCAAAAGTATTTCTACTCCAACTCCCCTTTAATAAAAGCAGAAAGTAACAAAAAGAGCAAAATCTATACAAAAAGAACCCTTTCATCTATGTCAAAACTATGATATTTCCAGCACAAATAAATTATAAGAACCACTATGGAAATACTAATACAGTGAAATCTGGACAGATAGATAAAGAAAATAACCAACAAATTTTGTCCATGGCACAAACTTCTTAGAAATTTTGAGGTCTTTACCCTTAAAGACCTAATCAAATATTTAGTACTTTGAACAGTGAGCTACTGGGATATTGTGGGTTTTGAAGCTATACATAAATCTAATTTTAGAAGTCAGGAAGTGCTGTACGCAATAGCAAAGAATATGTTTGATGATCAGCTTGGCAATTGTTGAACAAACTTCATTCAGCAGTGTAAGGAAGTAATTAAACAGTTGACCTGCAATCTATTCACACTCTTTATTGACAAATGGCCCAGGAATAAGAGTAGAAGGAAGATGGACTGGTTTAATTTCTTTGTCAGCTGAACTTCTGGTGAAAGAGACTACTGATATGTTCTAGGATGAAGAGCCCTTATCTCTATAATACCCTTTGCAGGTTGTTCCTGGCTGAAACAATTTCACAGATTCTTTCTTCTTGATCAATTTTTCTGTTGATTCTTCATTTTATATTCTTTATTTTCATTTATTTTATTCTTTAGCTCCAGAATTTTAGTTTGGGTTCTATGTTTTTCCATCTCTCTATTGAACTTTTCATTTTGTTTGTGGTTTTTTTTTTTTTTTTCATTTTAGTTGAATTGCTTATTTATTCTCTTGTACCTCATTACTCTCCTTTAAAACAATTATTTGACATGAAAAATTATACAAAATATAAAAAATCTATAAATTTCATGACAAAGAATTCAAAATAATTGTTTTAAAGAATTTCTGAATTTGCAGCAAAAGTTTACTAAAGAGCAACATGAAAGCACATGAAAGTATGAAACTCATTGATTAAGGTAAATATATAAAAATTACAGAACACTCAAATAGTGTAATAGTGGTGTTTAGATCTCTTTCACTGCTAGTGTGACAGTTAAAATACAAAAGTAATAATAATTATAGCTACAATAATTTATTAATAAATATACAATATTAAAAATAAATAATGTGACCTCAAATATATAAAATATGGTGGACTGAGTAAAAAAGTATAGAGTTTTGAATATAATCAAAGTTATCAGTTTAAAATAGGTTTCTGCAACTACAAGATATTGTATATAAGCTCCATGCTAATCAAAAAGTGAAAACCTATAGTGGATACCCAAAGATAAAGAGAAATCAAAGCAGGACATTACAGAAAATCATAAAATCTCAAAGAAAGACAGCAAGGGAGAAATAAAGTAACAAGTAATATGTTAAAAAGCTAAAACACAATGAACAAAATGACAATTGTATGTTCTTACCTATCAATAATTACCTTGAAGATAAATTCAATCTATTCTATAGTCAAAAGTGAGAATGGCTGAATGGATTACAAAGGAAGACCCAACAATATGCTGCCTACAAGAGACTCATTTCAGTTTCAAGGACATATATGGTGTGAATGTAGGAGATGAGAAAATTTGATATTCCATGCAAATTAAAACCAAAAAAAAAAAAAAAAACATGGATAGCTATCTTTATATCAGACAAAATATACTTTAAGATAATGCTGTAAGAAGAGATAAAGATGGTCATTATATAATGATAAAGGGATGAGTTGATTAAAGGAATGAAACAATTATAAATAAATACACACTTAACATTGGAGCACCTGAAAATATAAAGCAAACAATAATATCTGGAGGGAGAGATATGCAGCAATCAATAATATTAGGGATATAGGTAACCCTGTTGATACTGTTGCAATTATCAATACTCCACTTACAACAATGGATAGATCATTTAGACAGATAATCTGTAAGGAAAAAAAAAAATTAGACCTGATCTACACTTTAGACCAAATGGACCTAACAGATGTATGTGCACATTTCATCCATAACAGGAAAACAGGTGTTCTTCTCAAGCTAACAAGAAACATCCTCCAAAGTAGAGCATACTTTAAGTCAAAAAATGTCTTAATACATTTAAGAAGATTGAAATTGTATCAAGTGTCTTTTTTGACCACAATAGTATAAAACCACAAGTCAATAACAGGAGGAAAACTGGAAAATTCAAAAATAAGTGAACATAGCACAATTCTTAACAACTAGTGGTTTAAAGAGGAAATGAAAAGGAAAATAAAAATAATCTTGATACAAAAGTGAAAACACAATACACCAAAACTTGTGGGAAGCATTAAGATAGTGCTAAGAAGAAAATTTATAATGACAAACACGTATATTAAAAAAAAGAAAGACCTCAAATAAACAATGTATCATTAAACCTCAAGGAACCAGTGAAAAAGAAGAGTGAATCAAGCCCAAAGTTAATATAAGACAGAAAATAAGAAAGATCAAAGCAAAATAAACAGAGAGTAGAAAAATAATAGAAATTGAAAGATATTCTGTGTTCAATATTCTGTATTCAATGGGAGAAATCAATATTGTCAAAATGCTATTATAGAAAACAGTCTACAGATTCAATGTAATACTTATCAAAAGTTCAACGGCATTTTTCACAGAAGCAAAAATAAATCCTAAAATTTGTATGAAATTACAAAAGACCTTAATTGCCTAAAGTGATCTTGAGTGAGAAGAGCAAGCAGGAGTTACCACAGTTCTTACTTTCAAGTTATATTTCAAAACTACAGTAATTAAATATACATTTATATACACATATATATACTATATACACATATATATATATACACATATATAAATAGATATATATAAATATATGATACTGGCATGAAAACAGTCACATAGAAGAATGGAACAAAATATAAACCCTAGAAATAAACCTACACCACTACAGTCAAAGAATCTTCAATAACAGGCCCAAACACCTAATGGAGACAGGATAAACAGCATTGCAAAAACTGGAGGCCCACATGCAAAAGAATGACATTGGACTGTTATGCTACGCACAGGAATAAACTGAAAATTGAAAAGGAATTTAAACATAGCATCTGAAACCAAAGAATCCCTAGGAGAAAACAGGGGAAATCATGCATGGCATTGACCTTGGCATGATTTTTTGGATATGAATCCCAATGTATAGGCAACAAACAAAAATAAACACATGAGACTACATCAAACTAAAAGGTTAATGCACAGTAAAAAAAAAATAAAATAAAAAGGTCACCCATGGAATGGTAGAAAATACTTGCAAACCATGTATCTGATAATGGGTTAATATTTAAAATATATAAGAAACTCATAATCAGAAAACAAATAACCTGATTAAAACATGAGCAAGAGACCCGAATAGACTTGAGGTGGTTATATCCATTTAAAAGGTATCAGTTAGAAATGGAAAAAGAGGTGAAGCACAGTGGCTCACACCTGTAATCCCAGAACTTTTGGAAGCCAATGCAGGTGGATCAACATGAAGTTGAGAGTTTGAGACCAGCCTGGCCAAGACAGTGAGACCCTTTCTCTACTAAAAATACAAAAAAAAATTGCTGGGCATGGCGGTGCGTGTCTGTGGTCCCAGCTACTTGGGAGGCTGAGGTAGGAGAACCATTTGAACCCGGAAGAGGAGATTGTAGTGAGCTGAAATTGCATCATTGCACTCTAGCCTGGGTGATGGAGTAAGATTAAAAAAATATATATTTTTTACATTAGAAATTTTATTTTAATTTTGTGTAAATTATAAAATAGCACTTAATATGGTATTTATCTGCAAGGATATTTGAATATCCAAAATTTAAGAAGATGTGAGCAATTTTATGAAACTTTTCAAAGCTTAAAAAAAGGTAACTACATAAAATACCATTGTATGTTGTTTATGGAAACATTAGATGAAGTAATTCACAAAAACATGCATACAAATGATCATATAAACGCGGAAGAAATTGAATGTCTTGCTATCGAAGGAAAGGATGGAGGTGTAAGAGATTGATGTTGAGTGTGGGAAGCTCTGTATATATTGTATTTTTCTTTAAAGAAATATGTATTTAAACTCACATTTCTTGTTTTTCAAATGTTCACTCCAATGAAAATTCTTTTATTTTTCCTGTTTTTTTCTGACCTCATATATGCAGTGTACTATTGTTCACAAATATTAGTGATCCTCCCTGCAAATGAAATACTCCCATCCTGTTGAATTTGGGAACGTCCATGTGATTTGCTTTGGCTGTGAAATGTGAGCAAAAATAATGTTTTACTTTGGGGACTTCCTGATTGCTAAAGCATGTGTCAAAGTGAAGTTTTTGTGACATTACAAAGTGACTAAGAAGAGTGCCTTTGTTGATCCTAGTTGAATATGAGAAACTTAGTTATTGTAAGCCACTGAACAATTTTAGTTGTTTTTTTTTTTTATTATTATTATTACTGCAGAGTAACCTATTCTGTCCTGATGGATACAGCCACAAATTTCCTTAAGCTCTTTGATTTTCATATTTCCATTAGGATGTAGAAAGTCAAGAGACGAATAAGTCATAGGATCAGAGAATGTTAACAGTGAAAGAGACTATTGGAATAAATTTTTTCAAAGGTTTCCAGAATTTGGGTTCTAAGTAATCAGTTATATTTCAAAAAAAGTATTAAAAGATATTTCAATATAAAAGAATAATGACATTAAACTTTGAGAAAAAACAAAACAACCCTACCACTGCTGGGCATAATAGGTCATGCTTGTAATCCCAACAACTTGGGAGGCTGAGGAGGGAGGACTTAAGCTCAGGAGTTCGATGCTGCAGTGAACGATGATTGCATCTCTGCACTTCAGCCTTGGTAACATAGGGAGACCCCAACAACAACAACAAAAAAGCTGTCATTAATACATTGTTCCTCTGTCTCTCTTCCCATTCTCCTTACCACTTAGTCTTAAATCTAATCTTATTAAACAAGATCTAAGGATAAGACAAGAAAAAGGATAGTTGTATCTATACTGAACATGTATTGACTTTTTTTTGTCATTGTTTTCTTAACAACATAGTATAACAACGTTTGACATAGCATTTGTGTTGCATTAGTTATTATAAGTAATCTGAGATGATGTAAAGGTTATATGCAAATACTACATTTTATATAAAGGACTCAAGCAGTTATTGCTTTAAGTATCCATGGGGGGTCCTGGAACCAATTCCTCATGGATATGGAGGGACAAGGAACCACTGTAGTTAAAAAAATAATCACTATAAAAATTAAAACCTTTTGCATAGTGAATGTAGCCATGCACCACATATATGATGGTGATCCAGTTAAGTTTATTATGCCACATTTTTATCGGAAGTTTCCTATGTTTAAATATATTTAGATACACCAGTACATTGTGTTACAGTTGCCTATAGTATTCACTACAATAACGTGCTTTACCGGTTTGTAGCCTAGGAGGAATAGGCTATGCCATGTAGGTTTACGGAAGTCCATTCGATGACATTTGCACAGTGGCTTAATTACCTAAGGGCTTTCTCTTCAGAACATACTCCTGTCATTAAGCAATGCATGACTGTAGTTGGACAAAAAATAATAATGCAGGCATACCTTTGGCACTGTCCTAATTCTTACCAGCATCCATGATTGCTTAAATTTGCACTGGAAAGACTTCAAAAACAGTGATCTATTAGGACAATATATTTGCAATACATGACAGACGATAACAATGTAAGAACTCCAAACATTCAGTAAGATAAAAAAATAACAATTAAAGCAAAACTAGATGGGAAAAGGAAGAAGCAAATTTCAGGACAAAACTCCAAAGGCCGAAAAAATGTGAAATGATGTTCAGCTTCACAAGTAATTGGGAAAAATCAAATCATTTTTAATCTACTAGGCAAAAATTAGACCTATGAAAATATTAATTTTTGGTATGAGTGTGGCAAAAGGATCTATAGTATATTGCTACTAGAGAGTAAAAATTGATACCTTTGTAAGTGCAATTTTGCATAATATGAAATATAAAAATATGCTTCAAGTTTCACATATGTTTATCTAGCCTGCAGAATTACCTACCCATGTGTAAACATGTGTATAGATATTCATTATAACATTTCTTATAACAACAAAATATTGGGAAATAAATGTTCATATTAACAAGCGCATACTATATGATCTTAGTCCAATTAGAATATTCTGTTTTATTTCAATCCTTTAAAAGACTCAACTTCTGACTGTATATAGACAATTAAAAAAAGAAAGTGTTCTCCATATGTGCATTTGATCAGGTTAATTAAAAAATACACCTCATGCTGGCATCACCAAACTGGAATAAGCCTTCGAAAAGAAGTTGTCCTTGAAGCTTGTATCTGATATCAGCACTGGACTATAGAAATGGTTGCTGATTTTGACCTTGCATTCAAGTTAACTGTTCCCCTTGGTATCTGTACATATCTTGGATTTCAGTCTTTAGTACATGTGGCTTGGTCACTTCATGGCTAAAAACATGCTTGTGGAAGACAAATCTGTGGCTTGGTGAGTCTGCATGGCCAGCAGTCTCTGATCTGTGCAGGTTATTAATGTGTCAGGGCTGAGTGTTCTGGGATTTGTCTAGAGGCTGACAAGGACTCCTGAACCAGTTGTTTCTGTTCTGTCAGTCTGTCAGGGTTGGAAAGTCCAAGTCATAGGACCCAGTTTCCTTTCTTAGCTTATGTTGTCTGCCAGAACCCTGTGGGCTGTTACTTGCCTTGAGTTGGAAGCAGTTCACATTTATAGCTGTAAATGTATTCCTCTTTTTAATTTATTTAAAGGTTTTTTTGTATGCAATTCTCAATCTTTAAAGAGATGATACCAAATTTTGGTTTTCTACTGTGATGTGAGAACATTAGGGCCCAGTAACACACCATTGTGTAAGGAAAAATAAAAGTGCTGATATAAGAAAACAAAACAAAACAAAACATTAATTCGAAAAGGTCATTTAGATTATTTCCGTGAGAGACATTTTATGGTTCTTCACTTGTTAAGATTATGATTGATAATCCTTTTCATATTATGAATAAACAGTTTGCTATCAAGTATTTATTAATGTTAATATTTACTTTGCAAAATGTGCTTCTTACAAGAATATAAATAGTTTCTGGAAAGGACACTGACAACTTCACAGCAAGATGAAGTTCTTTCTGTTGCTTTTAACCATTGGGTTCTGCTGGGCTCAGTATTCTCCAAATACACAACAAGGACGGACATCTATCGTTCATCTGTTTGAATGGCGATGGGCTGATATTGCTCTTGAATGTGAGCGATATTTAGCTCCCAAGGGGTTTGGAGGGGTTCAGGTGGGTATTATTCATAGTATAAATTGCAGAATTCACTGTGATTGTAGTAAAGAGTATTCTGATCTTATCTGTTGAGCTTGGGCAACATTTTACTTCACAGTTAAATATTCTAAGTAAAACCGTTTTCTGAGGACAAAACAATGTAGTATTTTTGGCAACTTTATATTTTGTTTCTGAGATAATCTTTCTTCAATGAGAATCCTCCAATGTGCTGTTAATATTTTCAAGAGACAGCTGCATATGCAAAGATTCAAGAATATTTTTATATTATTGATTAGTTTCTAGAACATCCAATGTTATACAGTAAGACACAATTTGGTGCTTATTAAGACTGTTACATTTGTAGGTCTCTCCACCAAATGAAAATGTTGCAATTTACAATCCTTCAAGACCTTGGTGGGAAAGATACCAACCAGTTAGCTACAAATTATGCACAAGATCTGGAAATGAAGATGAATTTAGAAACATGGTGACTAGATGTAACAATGTTGGGGTAAGTGAATTCTAGTTTCCTTTAAAATAACAGATAGGAAAATAATTTCTCTCTCTTCTTTCTTGCTCCTTTTAAGTAGACAGTTTTCCATATTTTTTTAAAATTTTACTTCATACTTTAAAACTCAAAATTAACTGTTGCCTTATGTTCAACTTTTGTAAATATCTGTGTATGTGCTGTCTATCTACTAGAGAGATAAGTTAAAGATTAGAGCAGAATTTACTTCTAAAGCAAAACATCAAATTTTAACCCTTATAACTATCCATATATCCTGGAAAGACTTTTCTGGTTAGGAATTATAATTCCAGTTACAATATTTGCTATAATTTTTAGGTGACTTGTGTCTCCATCAGTAATTCCTGTTTTTTTTTGTGGTGAATACCTCGCTTCTCTATTTCATGAGCAGCATAATTTGAGACTAATATCTACCTTATTTGTCTTCAAACACTAAGTAGGCTTAGTGTTTGAGTAGGCTTTCTCCTGGTGACCGACTGACATTTCCAAAACAGTCACCTTTCCAGTCTCATCTGTGTTTTGTCTCCCCGAAATGGGCTTTTTGCGTTTCCTCCTATTTATGGTAGTTTCTGGTTCTCTCAATTTATCATTACTCTAAATATTTGACCAAGTGTCTAGAATGAATGTAGGTGTTTAGTTCACGTTACTTTCCTTTCACAGTTGACTTTTGATCATATAGGAAAATAGTTGTAAGATATAATGAAATATTTTGGAGTTTTATTAACATACTATAAACTTTAATCAATACTGCTTTAAATGTCTACCTCTCTGTCAGTCACACTGAAGTAGAAACTTTGCTTTCTAGGTTCGTATTTATGTGGATGCTGTAATTAATCATATGTGTGGTAATGCTGTGAGTGCAGGAACAAGCAGTACTTGTGGAAGTTACTTCAACCCTGGAAGTAGGGACTTTCCAGCAGTCCCGTATTCTGGATGGGATTTTAATGATGGTAAATGTAAAACTTCAAGTGGAGATATTGAGAACTATAATGATGCTACTCAGGTAATTTTTTTTGAGAGTATGATCTGAATAAAGAGTGATATACGCCTTTAATTATAGACATGTAACTAATTGAACTTCAGTTTAAATACTAATTTAGATCCCTTAGGGACACAGGTTAACAAGTTTGACTACTTTAAGAAACTCAAATCCATATTTAAAAACTTTTAAATATTAATTTCAGGTTTTTAATCAATACGCATTTTCCCTCTTTTAAAAAGTACCCAACAAATTCAAAAGCTCATAGCCTTTATTTCCTAAATTCTCTATTTTCTACTAGAAAATATTTCAAAGATACATCTATAGTAGAATGTGAGCATCCCCAGTGCCCAATGCAAGGAAGTCCCTGTAGAACATCTATTGAGGAATTACTGAATACATGAATAAGCAAATGGATTCTCAGGTGAAAAGTGAGGTTTTATGAATCAGTCATAACATTTTTACCTCAACAGGTCAGAGATTGTCGTCTGACTGGTCTTCTTGATCTTGCGCTGGGGAAGGATTATGTGCGTTCCAAGATTGCCGAATATATGAACAATCTCATTGACATGGGAGTTGCAGGGTTCAGACTTGATGCTTCCAAGCACATGTGGCCTGGAGACATAAAGGCAATTTTGGACAAACTGCATAATCTCAACAGCAACTGGTTTCCTCAAGGAAGTAAACCTTTCATTTACCAGGAGGTACATTCAATACATATATGCATATAAAATATCATCTTATTCATTAGAAAATTAATGGCAGATTCAATTAAAAATGCAATTTCTGTAAGATAAGGACTGAGTCATTTATGTAAAACACTGTTCTTTAACCTCCTCTTCTTGAGATACAGCATATCTAATTCTTTATCACAACAGGTTTTATGGAGTACACAGAATGTAGGATACTGATAATAGTTATGTCTTTATTTTCTTTGGAAAAAGAAATGAGTTTATATTTATTAAGAAATGTCAGTCAGATAGTAAATGTTGTATTAGTGTGAGCTCTTATTATTATCATTGATGTACAAGACTAAAAATTAGGTAAGTATTCTCACAGGACAGCAGGTAACTTTGACATTATGTTTATTTCAATATTGTAGTGTATACTGTATCAAAAAAAGAATATAAGAATATTACCTGTTGAGATAATAAGAATAAGAAAACCATTTTGAGCATTTTACATAACAAATAGCACTGGGCGTGGTGGCTCGTGCTGTGATTTCATGAATCACAGCTCTTTGGGAGGCTGTGGCAGGAGGATTGCTTGAGGCCGGGAGTTTGGGTCCATCCTGGACGATATAGCAAGACCCTGTCACCAAAAAACAAAACAAAACAATAACAAATAATAGCTTAAAGCTATTTGTTATATAATATTAACTTATTGGTCAAAATGCTTTAAAGTCCTCACACAAAATGTTATTTTTTCCTAAATTTCTACTAGGTAATTGACCTGGGTGGTGAGCCAATTAAAAGCAGTGAATACTTTGGAAACGGCCGGGTGACAGAATTCAAGTATGGTGCAAAACTCGGCACAGTTATTCGCAAGTGGAATGGAGAGAAGATGTCTTACTTAAAGTAAATAAATACAACTTTTCCCCTGAATTATTTCATAGATCTATTAGTCATACTACTCCAGTGTGAGTTATGTTCTGGATCATTCTTATTCAGACAACTATCAAGGAGTCAATTTTTAATGATAAGTATTCTAGTGCCCTAAACTCGAATCAATCATCTTTTGTATTTAGAGTGTCTGTCACAAGACAGCATGCCTCAGAGCCCTAAACATTCCCTAGGAATTTTCATCCAAGTACGAGATGAATAGGCTAGATTTGACTGATGTTTGCATATAATCTTTTAAAGCCGGGTTATTTTTAAAATGATTCTATCATTTACAAAGTATGCACAACGTGTCCATACTGTAGAATTTACATATATTAATTTAAAATATTAAAATATTTATATGATAACAATACAGTATTGAAGCCTTATTTTAATCTAGTTTGACATTCTGTACAATGTGATACGGATATTGATCTTTCTGGAGTGCCTCTAAATTATAATGTGCTGACACCTCTAAAAGAACTTTTTTAAATATCAGAAATTTTATATTAGTAATATGAACATAAATATTCCAAACATGTATATACAAATATGGAATATATACATAGATTACAGATGTGAGTGTATGGTATGTGTGTATATGTATATGGTGTGTAAATATATATATATTCCAGAAAAACCATTTAATTAGAGAGAGAATTAATCTTCAGATGCCATGCCCTGCAGAAAGAGATGGACAGTTAAGTTACTCTGAAACGATTGGAAATGATACATCAATGTATATCTTACTTTTCAAAAATAGGAACTGGGGAGAAGGTTGGGGTTTCATGCCTTCTGACAGAGCACTTGTCTTTGTGGATAACCATGACAATCAACGAGGACATGGGGCTGGAGGAGCCTCTATTCTTACCTTCTGGGACGCCAGGTAGAAACCAAAGTTCTCTATTTTTTTAACACATCTTTTAATGATGGTAAGAATATTCTGATATTCTATGATAATATAATTATGTAACTTTCAGGCTGTATAAAATGGCAGTTGGATTTATGCTTGCTCATCCTTATGGATTTACACGAGTAATGTCAAGCTACCGTTGGCCAAGATATTTTCAAAATGGAAAAGTAAGTTTTGGAGTTGTTCAAAACATCCCTTTCTCAAGAAAAAGGAGGCAATCTTGTTCTAACTTAATATGACAACTATTAATTATATATTTATTCAACAAATATTTAATTATGTGTAAACCTGATACAGGGCTCTGATTTTAGGCAGGTTATATTAAAGGAGTAAAATTTATATTCTTCGTTGAAAAAGAGTATGCAAGCTGTTTCAGAGATATGACAAACATCCCCCTAGCCAACAGGAAAAAGAAAAAAAGACACTTAAAAATAAGACCTAGACACAGGGAGTGAAATACATATTTCTAATAAGTATCTACCTCAGGGTTGATAGCAAGATTATATATGCCAACACTTGTAGAGAACTTAAAACATCATCTGCCCGTAGTGAGAACAACGTGTTTGTTAAGTATTTTTAAAAAGTTATGTGGAATATAAGGAAATGAGTCAGTTGAGCTAAGTTAAACAGGCAAAGTGTCCTATAAGAGGAAGGAAATTATATGTACTAAAGAACAGAAATGTATAGAGCATTCCAAGAAAGGTAAGAATGAGAAAAACTTTTGGGAGTATGGTAAAGACATTAATCTGATGAGTAGTTGCAAAAAGGAACAGAGAAATAAGAGTGTAAAGATATTTGGAAAGCTAGTAGAAGGGTTTCTTTTAAACTAAAGGGTTCAGAAACAGCATCAGAGACTTCATGTCTAAAGCAGAAATTCCTCCTTCCTATGAGTCACACTGATATCTAGCTAGCTTCTTTTAGATTCCTTTCAGTTTGAGAAGTCGGCTACTTTGTACGGCAACTGATTCTATTGTTAAACAGCTTTAATATTTAGAAGGTGTACTTTTATATCGAGCCAATTTCTTATAATTTCTACTAATTGGTCTTATTTCTGACGTTAGGAGTCAGAGAGTATTTTTATTTTTCCTATTACTATAAAGTTTCCACTTTGCCAGGACTGCTGCATGCTAAAAACTCTTAGTTTTGTTCACTTTTCACCATATGACATGATTCTAAGGTCAACACTGAAAACCTTCCTAGGGTTACTGTGTTTTTTTTTTAATTAATATTTTTTAAAGTGTCAATCAGAAAAACATAATATTAAAAATGTGGTCAATTAATAGAAAATGTTCAGATGTATTGTTTTGTACATTTATCTGAAAAGAAGCATGAAGGACTCTAAGATTTATTTAGCACATGTCACGTTCAAGGCATTTTCAGATACACTACTTAATTTTTAGAGCAAAGATAAACAATATTCCCATTTTACAAATGACAAAACTGAGACACAGTGAATTATATATATTGATTAAGTTTTCTTAGCTACTAGTAATAGAGTCTGTGTTTGAATCTTGGTGTTTCTGGTACTAATGCCCTGCCCATTTCAATGACATTGCATGGCTTACAGTGATGTTAAGAAGCCCTTGCAGGCCGGGTGCAGTGGCTCACAGCTGTAATCCCAGCACTTTGCGAGGCCAGGCGAGAAGATCACCTGACCTGAGGAGTTCAAGACAAATCTGGTCAAGCTAGCAAGACCTCGTTAAAAAAAAAAGAAAAGAAAAAAAGTTAGACTGTTGGTGCACACCAACAGTCTTAGCTACTTGGGAGGTGAGATGGGAGGATCGCTTGAGCCTGGGAGATCAAGGCTGCAGTGAGCTATGACCATGCCGCTGTACTCCAGCCTGGGTGACAGAGCAAAGAAGCCTTTGTGGGTCCTTGGAATGAAAAGGATAGGATAAAAATTTGTTACCTTAGTTTGAAATATGATAAAAGAGAATCAGAGAATAGAGAGATGATGAAGACCCAGTAAAGGGCTATAAAAATTAATGAAGGCATTGGATTCTGGATCAAGTCACTGACTACAGAGACACAAATAACAGGATAGGTTGGATTTGTTGTAAAGGAGAAGGAAAAGATAAATACATGTATGTTAAAATTTGGCTTTTCCCCCCCAATTAAGGATGTTAATGATTGGGTTGGGCCACCAAATAATAATGGAGTAACTAAAGAAGTTACTATTAATCCAGACACTACTTGTGGCAATGACTGGGTCTGTGAACATCGATGGCGCCAAATAAGGTGAGAATATTTATTTTGACATGTCCTCTAATAGGAAACTTTCTTTAGCATTTTATTTAAAACAGTTGAAGTTTAAGAATATCAACTTTTTTATGTTACTGTGTTTGTAGGAACATGGTTGCTTTCCGCAATGTAGTGGATGGTGAACCTTTTACAAACTGGTATGATAATGGGAGCAACCAAGTGGCTTTTGGAAGAGGAAACAAAGGATTCATTGTTTTCAACAATGATGACTGGTAAGTAAATATCAATTAAAAATAATATTTTGTATCAGTATGTTCTGGTTCATTCTTTTTTTTTCTGTTCATTTACTTTTATCATATTTGAAAAATCATTTAGTCGGTGGAGCAAGAAGACAATAGAGATCAAAAATGGGCAGAAGTTAAAGGATGATGGTTCTTACTCCTTCATTCTCCTCTTTTCAAAAGGAGAGTCCTTTCTGTGCATTCTTGCAGTATCTTATACATACATAGAATTAACATGCATATGCTCACCTACACATGCCACAAAATACACAAAGTAATTAATATAAGGATTGTGAAATCATTAAAAGAACGTGTTTTGTAGTCCTGCTCTTTTAATCATGGAAAAGTGCTGCCTCAGTACTAAAGTATCTTTATTTCTAACTATTTTCCTCAATGATTGCTCTACCTAGTGTTTTGGTATACTTTCTTCACTTCTCTTTCTCCTTGTGACAAACAACATTTTAAAAATGTATGTATAAATAATATGTATCTTGTGGTTAATGACTTGCTTCAGGAGATTTGAGTTTTAGTTCTGAAACTTCTCATTATTGGCCTTTCATCTGTGATTTTTATATCCTTTGCCTGTAGTACAAATGATTCCCTAACATATAGCTCAGAAGACTTCCTTGCAAACAGTTGAATTGTCCCTGTCCAAGGCCAACTGATACTCATACTTAGCTCATTCTAGTATAAATTATATTTCACTGATGAAAAATAAATACATAAATATATAAGTCAAGTCGATCTCTTTCCTGCCAAAAAAGCCCATGTCTAGTTCTTTAATTTCTTTCTTTTGTGGATGAAAATATCAAAAAAATTTTTTGTGAAAAAGCTTTATATTTCAAAAAATCACTTCCTCATAGAAATGCTAGATTGTTTGTATGTACACCCAAATTCTTTTTATCCTCGTGGGGAAAAAAGGAGGTTAAAAAAATAATACCCTTGAAATTATTAAAAGTAGCTGGTATTAAGTTCAGTTGAGAACAAATTTGATTTTACTAAGGTGGCACTTTTATCAAAGTGTGACCGTTCCTGCCAATCTTCACTGATATTCTTCAACTTTGATTTTTTGGTAATGTTTTCACCACATGGCCACGAACTTGCTCTGTTTGCTGTAAGGTGACTTTTGGTCCTGAGAAAGCTATTTACAACTACTAGAGAGGCATATGGATTTTCTTCTTAGTGAGACCTTGACTGCTTAGGATTCTACAACATAAAGTTATGCTGTTTATTTATGTTAGTCAGTATTCCTGTTTTTCAATGTATTGAAGTTCAATCTTAAATTTTATTTTCCAGGTCATTTTCTTTAACTTTGCAAACTGGTCTTCCTGCTGGCACATACTGTGATGTCATTTCTGGAGATAAAATTGATGGCAATTGCACAGGCATTAAAATCTACGTTTCTAATGATGGCAAAGCTCAATTTTCTATTAGTAACTCTGCTGAAGATCCATTTATTGCAATTCATGTTGAATCTAAATTATAAAATTTAAAATTAAATGCATATCCTCAAAACAATAGCCAAGTGTGTTTCTTTTCTTACATATACAGTAATATTTATATTTCATTAATTTTTAGTCAAAACTCTAATTAGTAGTGAACTTGAAAAATTCAGAAAAAGATCAACAGTATGAAAATCCCACTTAATTATTAAATAATTATAAGATAATTAAAGTCAGCACATCGTTATGCTTTAGAGGACTCACTTTAACCTATTTAACGTATGAACTAAGAAAAGCATCTTAACCAATATGTTTGTTGTCATTAGCATCACTTATCCAGCTGTGTATGTTTAATTTCTGTCATTCTGTAATTCTTCCAAAGAGTGCTTTTATCAGTTAGTTAGGAATTGCTGGTTTAATGTTGATTCCCATGCAAAGTTAGCCCGGTTGTATGGTTTTTATAATATGCAACTACTTTTCATGTTAATAACATTAAACAATAGAAGAAACCTAAATTATACAATCTACAGTTCTTAATTCTATTGAGCTCCCTGGAATCTTCTCTTACTTTATATTCTTTCTTCTTTTTCATTTTTTTTCTCACTGCTTAGACTTGGTGTTTATGACTTTTTGTTCTTTTTCTTATTCTACAATATGGATATTTACTTAGGGTTTTCACGACACCTTGTAGTCTGAGTTTTCTTCCCAATTCTCTACCTATTCATTCTTCTTCATCTTGACTTTAAATATGGAATTCATTAGGGCTCTCATCTAGGTTTCCTTATAACTCTCAGTTGTTTTGTTTACACTTAAATGAGAGCATAGAGGCCACAACTCAGAAACTGTCTATTCTTTTCACCTATAAAGTGTTCCTGCCACAAAGCAGATTCACTATGCATTGGTACCATTTTGGCTCACTGTATCTTGGGCTGCAGTTTCTACTACTTGAATGAGTCCAGTGATTTAGAACATACACACAAAAAGTTGCATGAAGCAGGTTTATTGCTTACAGATAGGCATCAAGGGACACAGAAGCCTGGGGTTCATGAGGAGCCAGCCTCCCAAGACTCACACAGTTTGCCCAGGGTGGTGAAGTCTCATTTGCACATGCCCTATTTGTACCACAGCTGAGGAACCCTTGAAAGAAGGCTGCCCTGTATTTTATAACCCAGGCATCACATGATCACTGGGCTAAAGCACTCAAAGAAAAGCTGTTCTAAGAGACACAGTAAGAGAGTCTGAGCCTTATCTCAGGATGTTGCATTCCCAGCTCATTCTACAGCTATTCTTGAGAAGCACAAGTGAGAGAAGGGGAAAAACTGGGTTGGTCCAAGGCCACTTGGAGAGCTGTCCTGCATTTTCCCCTAGGATTTTCCTCTTTTTCTCCTATTATAATGAAGAAAGTACACCTCATTCTAAGAAAGGCCATTTTCTCTGCTTATGTTAATGATACCATTCCATTTTTATCTTTTGGAGGACTTTGGATTATCCTCCCTGTTTTGATTTAGCAGTCTTTCCCTTTCTTCTGCATTAGTCATCCTAGATTACATGTATTACAGTCTTCCAACTAAAAACATCAATGACCGCCCTGAGATATTCTTCTGGGTATATTTATTTGCTCATTTTCTTGCTCCCTCTCCTAATTAAATATCTCCTTTTATCACACTGTCTCCACATCCTCAGCCTCCATCATTGTGCATCTCTCTACTGTCCAATTTCCACCATTATTACTTCATTCAATATGCTCTTATCAACATCATGAATGACATTTACGTTACCAGTCCAATATTCTTCTCTATCCTCACCTTAAATTATTTCACAGCAATATTCAAGATGGTGGGTCACTTTCTCTTTCTATCTACCTTTGTTCGTGGTATTCTACTCTCCTGGTTTCCTTCTGTCTCACTGATTGCTCTTTTCCAGGTGTGTTTTTTTTTTTTTTTTTTTTAAACTGGATCATCTTATTCTGTTCCATCTAAGTCCTAACTTTTATCTATTTATCTTCTTTCTTTATCTTCTCTTTTCTAGGTGATTTGATTCATTTCCATGGATTTTAACCAAATATTTTTGGTGAATACCTAGGTATCTTCAATTCAGAATTTGCACTTCAGCCTCATATTTCCATCAGATGCTTGTTATCACCATTTCCATGTTCCACAGACATCTCACAATAACATATTCAAAATGGAACCTTCACTTTTTTCCTTGCATAAACCTTTTACTACATTATTTTCTTACTGCTTAGAAACCTAGGATATTTTCTGACTTCTCTCTCTTTAGCTCAACAACTTTATCTCTTCATATAAACCTTAGCATGAACTATTAATTGTATCTTCCAAATATCTCCTGATTTATTGCACTTCTTTTGTATCCTCTGTCATCCCTCTGTCCGGCTCACAATGGTCTCTTCCTTGCATTCCAAAACGATCCTACAACTGGTCTCCTATATCCATTATTTTACTCTCTCCCTTCATTTTACTAAAGACCACAACATTATATTCATACAATTTAAATCCAACTAAATGTTAGTGCTTAAACCTGTTAAATTTTTATTGCATTCAGAATAATTCTAACTACTCATGGTAGCCTACAAAACCACACCTTATCAGATATGAACCTAGCTCTCCAGCCTCAGTTCTATTCTTTTCCCTTGACAATCCCATAGCCTTAGGTATTCTGGTCTTTCATCATTTTATTGAATATGCCCTGTATTTTTACTTTATGTTGTGGACTCTTTGTATGTGTTTCTCCACTTTTCTGGAATGCTCTTAACTCAGTTCTTAGCATGGTTGGCTCCTGTTTTTATAAGTACTCCTAAACTCAGGAACTAGTATTACCATTTATTCAGTCCTGCAGTTCAGAAATTTGGTGCTCACGTTTGAAACCCTCTTCTCTTACATTTTCCAGGAAAAATCAAGCACTGAATACTTTAGATTGTTGCCTTCTAACTATTTCTTTACCATGTTCTTTTCTCTTTCTTTTTCAATTTTTATTTTTATTTTATTTGAGACGGAGTCTCACTCTGTCGCCCATCCTGGAGTGCAGTGGCCAGATCTCGGCTCACTGCAAGCTCCGCCTCCTGGGTTCACGCCATTCTCCTGCCTCAGTCTCCCAAGAAACTGGGACTACAGGCGCCCGCCACCAGGCCTGGATAATTTTTTTTGTATTTTAGTAGACGTGGGATTTCACCATGTTCGCCAGAATGGTCTCGATCTCCTGACCTCGTAATCTGCCCTCCTCGACCTCCCAAAGTTCTGGGGTTACAGGGTTCTTTTCTCTTTCTGCTTCTACTATCTAGTAATCCTTTTCTTAAATGACCAAAATCTCCTATTTTCCCTCCAGCAATATGGTAAAAAGACTACTGACTCTTAATTTAAAGCCAGGCTTTATTGTTTATAACAAATGCATTGCAGAATGTAAGCAAAGAATGTAATCACAAGCCAGGAACTGGGACCACGTCATATTAGTTTCTTAATATGTCAGAATTACATTCTTTCATTTTTATAAGAGAGTAACCAGAGAACCACTTTAAGAAATTTCAGTGGTTAGCAGAGGAGTAGAGGAGAGTTCCCTTGGTAAACAGGTAGTGGTAAACATATATCTTTACCCCCAGCAGGAATGAAAAGATAAACATTAGTGACATAGCTTACAAGCTTCAAAAAGGATATTTGAAAGGGGTTTTATAATGGGATATCAGCTTTCCTGCAAGGGTATTTGTGTGTGTGTGTGTGTGTGTGTGTGTGTGTGTGTATGTGTGCGCGCGCAAGAGGTTATAGAGCTTTTCTCAGAGAATAAAACATCAAGCATGTCTATTAATTGAAATTTTAACATTTAGAATAGCTTACATGCAGTTATGCTGATTATTGAGGAGTTGACTGCAGCATCAGCATCCACTTCAGTCCTTTCTCCAACCATTCCATTATCTACCATGGAATCAGAGTGATCTTTTCAAATCAGAAGACCACTACCGCTTACCTTAGGATAAAAAGCCAACATTTTTAACAGGACCTGTAACCCTGTACTTGAAGTCTTAACTCACTCAATTCTCCTTTCTAATTTCTGATCTCTAACCATGATAATCTTTTAGTTACTGCAACTCAACAAGATCTTTTTAGTTCTTTAATTTCAGTGCAAGAGACATTCTTCTCTTTCTACTTGGAATGTCATTTTCTTACTTCTTCTCCTAATTAACTCCTGTTCATCATTCAAACATTAATTCAAATGCTGATCATGCATGAATATTTATTCAGTGTTAGGTCAAGTCCCCTGATTATTGTTAGCCCTCTCTGTACTTCTTAGCACTCAGCATAGTACTGTGGGAAATATCTGTTTGTTCTTTATTGAATCCTTAGTCTCAGGACATTATCCAGAATGTCTTATGAAGAGATCAATAGTTATTTGTAAAATGAACTGAGATAATAATAAAAGAGACAAATAAGAGAAAAAATGTATCTATTTTTGAAAAGGAGAATATTTTTAATAAAGATGTAGCCCTGGAATAGAGATGTTTCTCTCATTTTTTTTTCTATTTCTTCCAAAATGTAATTAACTTCTGGTTTACCCTGATTTCTCAGGTCGTAAAAATCATGGGGAAGTCAAGTACTTTGGTAATAACCCATTGTGTTTTCAGGATTTGTAAACCATAACAGCAGTAAATTATTTGGTGAGCTATACTCCTACTAAGTCAATGAAGAATTCTTAATATGGTATTGGGAAAATGATGCCACATTCATCTGAATATAATAAATTTGAAATTCATTTTTACTATGTTCTTAGAACTTTGTAAAACCAAATTGTGATAACAGTTTCATCTTTTAGATATTTCATTTTATCTACGGATCTAATTCTGCCTGTGAAATTACTGAGTTATTTCTCTATTCTTAGAAGGGAAAATAACTCTTCATGTTAAAAATCATTACTATGTATACTTAGACCTTCATTTATAAGTCAAACTGAACCAACAAACTTTACATAGAGTGTGACTAGCCACAGAGAATGGTTGGGGCATTAGCTCAGTACCTGTCCAAAGTGAGCTCATCATTATGATAATTAGTATCATTACTATCAATCAGCTTATTAAAAGTGCACCTAAATGCTAGATCAATATGATAGCTTCCAAAATGACACGATTTTCAATAAGCCAAATCTTTAAAGAGACCACTTTCCCTTTTAGAAAGATGAGATTGTTTCTGGAAAAGATAGAAAAACCTCTAGTCATTTTAATCAAGGGTTTTAGAACACTTTATTTTTATGAATATATCAAAGTAAATTCCTTCTTTTATTTTGAAAGTGACTGGAAAAAATTTCAGGGTCTTACTAAGAACTAGTTTAAGTGAATCTCAATTTTTCTTCTGTTTTATTTGCTCTTGCAACTTTCCTCACACACACACACAAAGGTAGATAAAAAAAAAATCTAGACATAACAGATGCAATTCACAATTTTTTGGTAAGAAATCATAAAGGTTTAGAACAAAAATCATTTATGAGTGCCAATAAAAATGATACTCAAGAAAACATAGTAGGAAAAGTGGTATATTAAAAGACTTTTAAAGACCTTTCACAAGAAATTGAACAGATGGACAAATGCACAGTATACATTATCTATTTGCTCATTTTGTCCTGTAACATTGAACATAAACTCTGAAAATAAAAGAAAGAAGTGTGGCTCAGGGTCACTCATGTAATCTGTTTTTAGGCAGAAACAGGGGTGTTGAAAAGTTCTTAGGTAAGACAAACACCACTTAGATTTCAATAAAGTAGTATTTATTATTTTCCTATAATTACAAATTTGCCAAATGTAAGTCACTATTTTTTATTTAATATTTTAAAAGATATTTTTGAATAATTATTATTTTTCACAATCAATTCAGTAGACATTTTTGAAAAACTTATCTGAACCTAGCTTTTTCATCTGTAAAATGGAAACAACATATACTCTCTCAGTTTGTTGTGTTAAATGAGAAAACACATATAATATGCTAACCACTGGTTCTCGCTAAATGCATACTTCACCATCTCTTCAGTAAAGATATGACTGTTGGCCAGGCATGGTGGTTCATGTCTGTAATACCAGCACATTGGGAAGCCGAGGTGGGTGGATCACTTGATGTCAGGAGTTCAATACCAGCCTGGCCAACATGGCAAAACTCTGTCTCTACTAAAAATACTAAAATTAGCCATAGTGGTGGTGCATGCCTGTAGTCCCAGCTACTCGGGAGGCTGAGGCAGGAAAATCACTTGAATGGGGTGGGGAGATTGCAGTGAGCCGAGATAGCACCACTGCACTCCAGCCTTGGCAGCAGAGTGAGACTCCATCTCAAAAAAAAAAATAATAATAAATAATAAATAATAAAAATACATGTAACTGTTATTCTCAGTACTTTGGGCCAGCACAGTACTGATACTCTCCTAAAATCTAACTCAAAGAAAAAAAATCACAAAGCATTGGAATTGGAGCAGAAAATAATGTATTCTTGTTTGAAGTCTTGCCATATTCAGTCTGTGTGTGCTATTAGCTGAAAGGCAGATGACACAAAATGCTGTCTTAACTTTAATGTTGTTTCTAATTTAGTTCTAGGTCATGAAATTTATAGGAAAGTCTAATTCTTAAACTTTAGCATCAGGTTTTTTATGCTTAGGTATTATGACCAGATATCTTATGTGTGCTCTATGGCCTCAAGCAAGGATTAAATAAATCTGTACATTACAGTGAAGAACCACATCAACCAATGAAACATATATTTATTTTTTGCAGCACTCTTTTAGATGCTTAGAAACATGTAACCCATGTTGAAGTACAGAGGATAGTTGGCAAGGCGAAATATAACTATATGATGTGTTAATAAGAATACAGAGGAATCGTTAAAGCGATGCATAATAAAGTAAGGAAATAGGTTGTTTGGTTTCAACGGAAGGGGATAGTACACATGCTGAAATGGCCTGGGAAAGCTTAATGATAAAGGAAGGTCTCGAGATGGATAAGGGAGATTTGTAAGGAAGAGAAAAGAGAGAAATTTATTCCCAAAGAAGAAAAAGCATGATAAAAGCACAAAGGAATTAATGAAATGAGTGACAGGGAATAGATCAGTTAATCAGTGAGGCTAGAGAAGCACATTTATGGAATACTAGTGAAAAATATGATGAAAAGTTAGAATGTGACCAATAACAGAAGGATCCATTTCTATCAAGACTTTCCTATTAGATTTGTTATGTTCATACCAGCAACGTCATCTCTGAATATGAAAGGTATCTCTATTTACGCAAGATCGTTATATGTTATCACTGGGAAATTCTAGGAAGTAATTATCAGTCCCTTTGTTAATATTACTACAGAATTAATTTATTCAGTTTTAGTGTACACTGTGCTTATACTTTGCTTCCCTCCTCCCCCAGCCTCCAGCTTTGCAATTTAAATGAAAGTAAATTCCATCAAAGTTCACTCACTAGCACAAAGGACTACCAACCTTTGAATGGCTTTAGATTTGCATGAACCTGTATTTGTCAATTCTCACTCCAGGCTTCTATTGGCATATGTTGAAATAATTGATTTTTATGACAACCTGCTTCCTGCTTACTATTTTTATATCATGGGGATGGAAAAAAAAAAAGAATTATCCCTTGATTTAATTGCCAGTCAAATGACAACTCAAGCATGCTATAAAATTAAACAAAGCCCCATATTCTACCAGGAACTAATGATTTTAGTGATACTGCTATCTTGATAGAAGAAATAAAGTGTTTTCCTATCTTTTGAAGAATATCACTATAACACATTAAAATATAGAATATTTGCATCCAGCAAAATATCCTGAAGTGGACCAAAATATGCCCCTCCAAAATATGTCACTTTGGCATAATAACTTTTTTGAGCAGAAAGCAATTCGTTTTCTGACTTTCCCCTTTCTAAAAGCAAGACATAAATTTCAATATGTAAAGGTGTCTCCCTCTAGCGTATTTATGAGAAAACTACTCCATAGACAACTCTTAATAGCTGATGACTTATCTGCATAAGAAGGCTTATTAAACAATCCTTATTTAAAACACATTTCTTCCCCCTGCTTTCTCATAACTTACTTCCTGCATCAAGCAGCCCTAGACTTCTTTTCTAGGGCTAGTCTAAGATATATGCCCCGAATTCTAATTGCCTCTTTGCATCACATTTCTTTGTGAATTTCCATGTGTATGCACATCATTAATTTTTTTTTTCTTGTTAACGTGTCTGTGGTCAGTTTAATTTGTAAGGTCCCAGATATTGAACCCAGGAGGGAAGAGAAAAAGTGTTTCTCCTTTTCTGTGGCTTAGGCAACCATGAATGGACAGGCAGGTATCCCACGTGCTCCAGAAGGTGCAGCTGAATTGAGATCTGACAAAGCTGATGTAAAAATTTTTACTGAACCAGATCCTGGAATTTTGCCTATAAAAATACAAATACAGGACTCTGTTTTTTCTTTCCCAAATTCAGATATGCAGGAGAAAAACAACGATAAGAATTAGTTCTTTGGAATGTGATTCTGGTGAATTTTCTCTTGAATATTCATTGCTTATTGACCCTTTCACGCCCAGGGACAGCCATTGCTTTCCTGTTTGTCTCATTTTGTGTCTTGAGTGCTTGGCTTGGCTTTCTTCCTGGTGGCAGGGTACATGATGTTGGGCTTGCTGTACAGACAGTCAATCATCAGATTGGATGCCCTGAGAATTTGTAGATGGTCAGATGGAGATGCAGGTTGCACCCTCTTGCCACTGATGTTCTACCAACCCTACCAGAGGGTTTCTCTAAATTTTTCTTTCTTTTGGCTATTGTTGGAAGGAACAACAAGAAATGAAATCTTTTTACTCAAAGCCATTAACAAGTCTCTAGAGAGTTCCAAACTTTTGCATGCTTTCCTGTATTCTTCTGAGACCTCCAAACTGTTCCAACTTCTGTCTCTTACACAGTTCCAAAGTCTCTTCAACATTTTTGTGTATCATTTTAGCAACATTCCACTCCTGGTACCAATTTACCAAATTAGTCCATTTTCATGCTGCTGATAAAGACATACCAAAGGCTGGGAAATTTACAAAAGAAAGAGGTTTATTGGATTTACAGTTCCACATGGCTGGGAAGGCCTCACAATTATGGCAGAAGGTAAAAGGCATGTCTCACATGGCAGCTGACAGGGGAAAAGAGGTTGTGCAGAGAACTTCCCCTTTTTAAAACCATCAGATCTTGTGAGACTTATTAACTACCCTGAGAAAAGAACAGCATGGGAAAGACGTGCCACCATGGTTCAGTTATCACCCACTGGTTCCCTCCCACAACATGTTGAAATTAAAGATGGGATTAGGGTGGGGACACAGCCAAACCATATCATGGGAGATGGAACTTCTTATTGTGAGTGTGTCTGCACAAGTCACCTGTGTAGACTTTCTTATCTGTGTGGCTGTGGGCATGTCTTACTCAAACCCCCCTATGTAAGTTTACTTATCTATGACTATAGTTGGATTTTTTAGGCTGTTCTTTTGTTTGAAAGAATTCAACTGAAGACTCACCCTAACTGCCTGTCTGACTGGTTTGTTTCTTTCTCCTCTTTCATTTTTCCCCACAGTAGTGGAGACCCTAACTGCTGTTAGTGAGATTGGGTGTTGATTCTTCTTGCTATTTCCTGCTGGAAAGGGGCATTGTGTGGGGGAACAGCAGCTAGGATTCCTCCTGGGACCTTTTTAAGGATCCTTGGAAGAAATGTGTTTCCATGCATGGTTTCATTTGCATCAACATTTGTAACGTGATAGACGTTAGGCAAGAAAAAAAATCGTTTATTAGAGGACACGTAGAAAAATGAAACAAAGGACTAGGTAATGATAGCTCAAAAATCTCAAGGCTTCAGCCATGCCCAGATGAATCCTATCTATAGTTATGCCTGCTAAGATCTGGGTGTATGAGGCTTGGCTTTGGTTTACTTCCTTGGTTTTATTTTTCCAAATAAAGAAACCTCTGTGTTATAGGTACCTGTATACTCCCATAACCTGGTAGGATTTGCAGGATAATTGCCCAAAGCTAGAATATTGATCCAGATTTTTACACTACTTATCCTTTTTTTATTGTGAGTTCCACTCAGATTCCTTATGTGTTTACAGGAAAAAGCAGGGTTAGTTTTAAATGTAGGTGATATGGTTTGACTTTGTCCCCATCCAAGTCTCTTCTTGAATTGTAGCTCCATAATTCCCATGTGTTGTGGGAGGGATGTTGTGGGAGATAACTGAATCATGGTGGGTGGTTTTCTGCATTCTGGTCTCATTGTAGTGAATAAGTCTCAGGACATCTGATGGTATTATAAGAGGAAACCCCTTTCATTTGGTTCTCATCCTCTTTCTTGTCTACTTCCATGATTTTGCCTTCCATCATGATTGTGAAGCCTCCCTAACCATGTGAAATTGTGAGCCTATTAAACATTCTTTTTAAAATAAATTACCAAGTGTCAGATGTGTCTTTGTTAGGAGCATGAGAACAGACTAATAGAATAGGCAAAACTTAAAAACAACTAATGAGATTAGAATTTAATGACAAGTGTATGATAAGTTTTGAATCAAATTTTTCTCTCTCCAGGCCTCATTTTTGTTCAAAACAAATCATGATAGTTGTTTTCTTAAAAAAAAAAAGGTATGACTGAGTTGTTTGCAAAATAAACTTAGGCTTATACTTGTCTTGATTATTTGCATAAAGTGCAGCAAAAAATAATTATTTTTGCCTCATCTTTTAAAATTAGCTTTCATGGAACTCTGTTTCACAAGGGATCTCAGATAGGACTATTTTTAAAACCAAGCCCAGCCATGAGTTTGTAGCCTCAAATACCTATGAGTTGTGTGAATTCCTCTCTTCTTAAGGTCACAAGAATATGTGGTTCCGGGGCTTGTTAGATAGTAACATTCTTTACTCACCACATACTAGAAACACTGTACACAGATTGTGTAGACAAGGTAGGAGGCCTCATTTCCCAATAGGCTTTTATTGGCTCTGTAAATGAAGCTTGATTCCTCAAAGAGAAGCATACCCTTCCAGTCACAGCCTTGGTAAAACAACCAGTTTCTCCAATTGTGTCATGTTGCAAAAGAAAATGGATTCTTACTGCACTGGTGCAAGCCACTATATTGCCATAAAATAAGAATATTCCCAAGGCCGGGCGCGGTGGCTCAAGCCTGTAATCCCAGCACTTTGGGAGGCCGAGACGGGCGGATCACGAGGTCAGGAGATCGAGACCATCCTGGCTAACACGGTGAAACCCCGTCTCTACTAAAAAAAAAAAAAATACAAAAAACTAGCCGGGCGAGGTGGCGGGCGCCTGTAGTCCCAGCTACTCGGGAGCCTGAGGCAGGAGAATGGCGGGAACCCGGGAGGCGGAGCTTGCAGTGAGCTGAGATCCGGCCACAGCACTCCAGCCTGGGCGACAGAGCGAGACTCCGTCTCAAAAAAAAAAAAAAAAAAAAAAAAAAAAAAAAAAAAAAAAAAAAAAAGAATATTCCCAAATAGTTCCCAAATTCCAGAGTAACCTGGCAGAAGAAACAAATATGTTCCAAATTTTGTTCACAGGAGTGTATCTTACTTAATTCTTAAAAGTTATAGATAGCTTAAAACAAAAATTTCCTTACCTCTGAAGAACAAAACAAAGAATAGCAATGTTTTAAGCAAAAAGTAAAAAAAATTAATTCAGACTTACATTAGTTTAGTTCATGCCGTTAACTCCTGTCTGATATTCATAAACGATTAAGCTCTTCATGACTGTTGTACATTTTCTTTTATTCCCATGTCATGATTTCCAAAGTTATGAGAAACCTGCATTTGATGGCACATTTTAAAGTCCTACAGCTGATTGTAAAGCATGTTTAGCAGAGGATTAAAACAAGACAACAATTATCTGTAGATGGCAAAGTGTTCAGGTTAGTTACAGTCAAGCACATGATTGGCAATGATATTTGGTTATTTATGTGGTTTGCAGTAACGTAATACAATAATCCTAATTATGATTCATGGTATATACTCAAGCATTAGAATTTTTAAAATCCCATACAATTTTGGAACATATATTAATATTATCACTAAAATATAGCCTGAATAAAGTTAAACATAATTTTGGCAATCCTACTTGCCTAAACAAGTCAAAAAATTCTGTTTACCTCTCTTCTGGATGCTTCAGGTACCTCTGCAGCATAAAGAAGCCAGGGTTCAGGAGAGACAATTTTGAATGTGAAGTTTGATTTTGGGAAGCTTGTCAAATGTTAGAGATTTAAAACACTTGATATTATGAAATACAATTCAAGGTTACACATAAGTTATTTATTTTGACAAAATGAAGACTCAGAAATTTTAAAGCTAGGAAACAAACTGTACTCATTAAGAGGGAGGATTTTGCTTTCCAAACAGTTTGTCTCCTGTCTACTCTTTTCTTTCCTTGGCAGTCTGCCAACAAGGTAAACAAAATATTTCGTTATTCTTCTCTATTACATGAAAAATCTGTACAAGGGAAAGAAAGCCAAATTTTACCCTTACATTGGTTTCAAAATAATCCTCTTTCCATAGGCAAAGTTTACATTTTTATGCCTTTTTATAATCTTTTACCACAAACACATTTTACTGTTCTTACCTACCTTGCATATACATTTATTTTTAGTTCTCTTATTTACATGTTTTAGTGGTAACTCTTAACAATTTTTAACTTTAATGTAAAACCTGGTAAGTTGTTTTAATTATGTACTAGATGCAGATAAAGTCTGACTTTTTTCAGTATAGTTAGGGGCATGATTAATTTCATATATCCCCACGTCTTACCAAGTTGTAAATTGGGCAGCGTACAACCTTGAAATATTTAACAAACCTGGTATCTAACTTACATGATTTTAACCTCCTGTTTACATTTTGATGACATTTGCATTTTATCAATTTAATCTTTAAAGCAATTTTTATTTCTTAAAGATTAAATTCACATAAACCAAAAGGCATTTTTAACTTTTCTCTAAAATATTTGATTTAAGTGCTTATTTTTATTTAAGGTAATCAATTAGAGTTCTTGTTACAGACATCACAAACAACACATTTATGTAGTGTTTGACACTACATAATCAAACAGAAGAAGATCCAGTAGTTTTAAAACTTTTTCTTGTCCCATTTCCTAATTGAATTATTGGCTTCCCAGTGGAGCCCTTTAAGAGCAAGGATCGAAAACCATGAAACTTCTAGGGCCTAATAAACTTGTATAGCTGTAAGACAAAAACAGATTTTGAGTGGGATCTATCAGCCCCTAAGTTCTGGGGTTCCATGAGGAAAACAGAGGTTTCTCCCAAAATGGAATCCAATTGTGCCTTTTCTGTTCTTCCCAAAAAGTTTCAGGCCACCAGAAGTTATCTTGGGTGCATTAAGAGTGGAAATACAGAGTGGAGAAAAGTAATTTAGTCAATGAAAAGTTCTTTTCAAGAAAAACACGATCCTCCAAGAAGAGAAAAACATAAAGGCCTTTTAAATATACCATAACTTAACCACTGTTAATCAAGCTGAGCACTCTTTAAGAACATCCTTTGAAATCTTCTGCTACGTGACTTTAGCCAAACCAAGCAGTTAATATTTCTGGCTTTTGAACTTTACCAAAAGTAACATCACAGGTGAAACAACAACTCTCAATTAGGTTATAAATTAACTGTGACTATACAAGATATTTTATAAGTGGTGGTAAGCAGCTTTTACCAGATCTAGAACTTTTAAAGGCAATTTAGAGAAAGGAAGATTTAAGACAGGAAGTTAGTTGTTCATGGAGGAGGAAGAGATGATTAAAAGTCACACAGCTATTAACTTGAAAGTATTCATTACCCAAGCCAGGATTGAACCTGGGTCACCATTGTAAAATGGCAATGGCTAAAAAAAAAGTACTGCCGCATGGTTACAGGTTATGCTCAAGGATGTAAAACAAGATGGAGGCCTTCAGGAAAGTTTGTTACTGACCAGTTTACAGGGGTGACTTGAACAGTGGGCTTATGGAGTCCCAGGCCTGGATTCCATTCCAAGGTACCCTCTCTCTGACTTTTTATTGTATTGTCTGTCCTTTTCCTGAGCCTCCTCCTAGTACCTCTTATAAGACACTGAGGTGGATACTCTTACAAGGTTTTCTAAGGTGCCTTCTGGTCCTACAGCCTGTTTCTGTAGCTTCCTTCAAATATCAGGAGTGGCTTGAGTAAACTTGTCTTTCAAGATTAGCTGTCCCTCAACTGAATTAGGAGATAGGGAAGCATGTTTTGCCAAAGTCTCTCTCAGCCTTTATAAAAAGGCAGAGGGAGTTTCATCTAGGTTTTGATCTATCATGGATAGCTTAGAGTAGTTAACAAGTTTGACTCTGGTCCTCTGTAATCCTTCTACCATATCCATCTGAAAGTGTTTTCTTTTTCACTCATGTGTGGGCTTAGTAGGGTTCCAGTTAGAGTTTTCAAGGGATACTGCCTCTTTTCCTACTGGAAATGGGGATTCTTCCTCTTTCTCACCCTCTTTCCCATTTTGACTGGCTACAGGAGACATGCTGTTCATCTCTGATTATTTCTGCTACCTGTAGGGCTGCCTGTCTCTCAGCAGCAGTTAGGGTTTAAGAGTAACATAACATCCTTCCAGGAGAGTTTAAATACTTGGGTTATATCCTGGAAGGCCTCTATATATGAGTGAAGTTGGTGCTTGCCCAGAGTGAACTTCAGGGTCTGAAGTTTAAAGAATAGCCAGGCTAGACTCAAGGGAAATTTGGGCTTGAAGAAGGGTTGTTACCCATGCAGTAAAAGAGGGGAGTAGAAGGTGTTCCTTAGCCTCCTTTCTCCTTTTGAAGTGACCCAGGATGAAGAGAAAGATTGCAGGGGTGTTCCTTTTCTCTTTCCTCCCATCTCCTTTGGGTCCGGGCAACCATCATAGACACTGTCCATGGATTGAAGCATGAATTGCACCCATGGATCTGGAGGCGCTAGCTGGCAGGAGTAGTCATGCTTCCCAGCACAATGCCTCATCTCACTGCTCTTCTGGGATCCTAGGCCTCCCAGGAGATTGTACAGTGTTTAACTTGGCTGAGACACTTTAACAGAGGGAGTGTTTTCACTCTATTCCTGCCTCCTCTAGCTATGACCCTGGAAAAGCAATGCATTCCCAGGAAATTTTACCCATTGACTTTTAAACATAAAATTCTCTTTCTTTTTAAATGTCAATGTAGTTGGAAGCAGAAGAGGTGTCTCAAAATAACATATGGATTTAATGGCTGTCCTCCATCAGATGGGAACAGCACTGAGGCTAGAATTTGTCTCTCACTTCCTCCCAAGTGTTGAATGTGGAGTTTTTCCTTACAAATGGGGCATAGAGACTTCTTGCTGATAGAGGAACACAAAAGCGGAAGAAATCAGGGTACTAGAAGTTTTTGGCAAAGGACCAAAAAGACTCTTTACTGAGAAAAAAATCCTGTCTCATGAGGGTCTGTAGGGTCTGTAATGTTAGGTAAAATATGTGACTCTAAAGTTTTTCCAGGCAGAAGTTAGAAAGAGAGGTTTGGGGTTTAATAGGCTGTCACCATACATGCCTCCCAGCAGTAGAAAACTAACTTGTCTCATTATTAAACTGTTTAAATTCATTCAGCAGTGCTGAGTTTTTACATGAAGGAAAAGCAACCAAAATGGAGAGAGAGGAGGGTATTCACTCAGGGTGAAATATCTTCTCATACAGTGCCATGAATGACTGTCATTGGGGGGACAAAAAGCACTTACTAGGTGAAGGTTTAGACTGAAATCTTGAAATCCCCTGGTATTTTGGGTTTCTGATTCACCTTTACAAAGGAAGAAAATAAGATATGTATCTGCTTCAATGAGCAGAGGGGTGACTTTGAGTAGAATGGGAGGAAAGTTAGTTCTAAGCAGTTTCCCATTTGGGTTTTCCTTAGTGATTTTGGGAGCCCAGTATATTTTCCTTTCACACATCTGACAATGGATTAATAACCAGAATATCTAAGGAGCTCAAACAACTGCATAGGAAAAAAATAATAGTAATTGGATCAAAAAGTGGGTAAAATATTTGAATAGACATTTCTCAAAAGCAGACATACATATGGCAAACAAGCATATGAAAATGTACTCAACATCATTGATCACGGAAATACAAATAAAAACTATAATGAGATATTATCTCATCCCAGTTAAAATGGCTTTTATTTAAAAGACAGGCAATAACAAATGCTGGTGAGGATATGGAGAAAAGGGAACCATCATATACTTTTGGTGGTTACGTAAATTAGTATGGTTGCTATGGAAAACAGTTTGGAGGTTCCTCAAATAACTAAAAATAGAGTTATGATTTGATCCAGCAATCCCACCTCTAGTTATATACCTAAAGTAAGAAAATCAGTATATTGAAATGGTATCTGCACTCCCATGTTTATTTCAGCCCTGTTCACAATAGCTAAGACTTGGAAACAACCTAAATGTCCATCAACAGATGAATGGCTAAAGAAAATGTAGTACATATATATATAATGGAGTACTATTCAGCTGTCAAAAAAAAAAAAAAAATGAGATCCTGTCCTTTGCAACAACCTAGATGGAACTGTACCTTATTATGTGAAGAAAAATAAGCCAGGTCCAGAAAGACAAATATCACATGTTCTCATTTATTTGTGGGAGCTAGAAATCCAAACAATGGAACTCATGGACATGGAGAGTAGAAAGATGGTTACTAGTGGCTGGGAAGGGTGGAATGGGAAGCAAGAGGGGATGTTCAATGGGTACAAAAAACAGAAGAATGAATAAGACCTAGTATTTGACAGCACAACAAGGTGACTATAGTCAATAATAACTTAATCATATATTTTAAAATAAATAAAAGTATATAATTAGATTGTAACATAAAGGATAAATGTTTGTGGTCATGGATAATCCATTTACCCTGATGTTATTATTACACATTATCTGCTTGTATCAAAATATGGCATATGCCCTATAAGCATATACACCTGCTAGGTACCAACAACAATTAAAAATTTAAAAAGGTGTGTCCTTCCCAGTGAACCGAAATATTTCACATTGGTAATTTTTAAATTATCATAGTGTGTTGGAATAATCACAGCTTTGGAAAGAAAAATTTCCAGATATATACTTTCAAAGATGGCAGGAGATATAGATCTCTCTTTCTCTAGTGGACTAAAATATGCAATTTGTTATCAAGATTACACTGACAATTTTTAACACAGGACATATTCTGAAAATGATATGATTATAGGAGTTATAGGAAAAAGCATTATTCATACTGTGATTATCTAGGCTATGAGGAAAGGAGATATTTCCTCTATGATGTCTAATTTAGCATAATTATTGTTTTTAAACTATATTAAGATTTAATTAAGATATACACAAACAAATTACTTTTTGTACTAAGATTTTTAAAAAATTTCTTGTGTAAGATGACCATGTAGTAAAGAAGGTTACAAACTTGCTTTTTAACATAGAAAAATAATCTCACCTTCTTGCCCTGTGGAAAATTGACATGTTAAGTGGAACCCAATGTACAAAAACTATCAGTGAGATTTTCTGTCTTAAGTTTCAATGGATGGAGGTGAGATCAATGCCTGTTCCACCTTTTTCCTCCCTGTCCTAGGGGACTTGATAACGTTTATACAGCCATAAAATGTTGCTTTTAAATTCAGGTATAGAAAAAATGCTTTAAAATGTGATATTTTTTATACATTTTATTTTAATATATTATATGGAAAATGTTTTTGAAAGGTTAAAAAAATTAAAAATTTTAAAAGAGTATTGTGAAACAATGTAATCACATGTGGAAATTTTGTTACCATTTCCCCAAGCATTTTTTTTTTTTTTGTACATTTGATTGAAAATGAGTTGACTGTAACTCATAAGTAGTATAAATATGTTTAATATTCAGTTTTACGCTGCAATAATGCTACATAACAACCTTAAATTCTCCATAACTTTAAACAATATATATTTTTTTCTTACTCTCAAATCTTCAGGTTATTTAAGGGCAGTTCGTCTTCATATTGCAGTTTGCCTGGACTTTACTCCAGGCTGTGTGTTGGAGTTAGGTCTCATCTGTTGTATCCCTTCATATCCCAGTTAGAAAGGCTAACAAACTGTCTTTGGACTTCAGTCAGTTCGATTGCATTTGTTATTCAAAAACTAAAGCATTTTTCCTAACACCGACTGCTTTTTCTGTTTTTTTAATGGAGTTTCACTCTTGTTGCCCAGACTGGAGTGTAATGGCCCGATCTTGGTTCACCGCAGCGTCTGCTTCCAGGGTTCAAGGGATTCAAGGGATTCTCATGCCTCAGCCTCCTGAGTAGCTGGAATTACAGGCATGTTCCACCATGCCCAGCTAATTTTGTATTTTTAGTAGAGATGGGGTTTCGTTGTGTTGGTCAGGCTTGTCTCAAACTCCTGACCTCAGGTGATCTGCCTGCCTCGACTTCCCAAAGTGCTGGGATTACAGGCATGAACCACCATGCCCCGCCTAACCAATTTCTTCTTTTTGTTTTGTATTCTTTGTCCAAAACTCTTTTTTTCTGGACTCACTTTCACCTTCTCTGACACATACTTGTCCCTTTATGTCTCCGGGGTCTTCTATTTCTATGTAATCTTAATTTTTCATCATATCCTGGACTCATGAGTAATTACTTCATTATTCTTCCTGAAAGTGCAGCCTTGTTGAATAGAATGTGTTCTTTAAACAGCAGCTTTGTTTCTTCAGTTAGATATTAACTTCCAGATTTAAGTGAAAATGAGTTCCAAATTTCATGCTTCATTGTGTGTCTAAGACTGACACCATTTATTACTGTGGCACTTACAGCTTGCTTTCAATGTCTCCAAAGTCTCTATCTGAAAGGCTGGGTGCCATATCTCATGTGTGAACATATTCCTTAGAATCATGCAGTACCAGCTCTTTTCCTTCTGTATATTATGGCTTCCAAGATGCCTGTTAAGCAGTCAGGTGAAATTGTCTTTTAATCAATATAGGACCCAGTTTCTTTCCTGCTGATGCTAATGCTTTTTGTAAAAAGGCCAGGCTGTATTGAAGTTCTTCTTTCACGACAAAACCACTGATGGAACTCAGGTACCTACTGATGGGTGGAAGCTCTTGGTATGCCAAAGTCTTGTTTTGTTTGTGAAGCATCTCTTTCCCTTGATAGTGATGTGCTACATTAGTTCTCAAATCATTGCTGCCTTTTAATCCAAATTTATCACAAAGATTTTCAGCTTCTTTGTATAATTTCCATAATTTCCTTCTCTGACCTTAACCATCAATCTGTGGACTTGTTAAACAACAACAACAAAAAGTCTGAGGTCTAGAGGAAATATTTAGATCTCAGAATCATTTGTTGTCCTTTATCCTTTGGTAAAGTTTTGCCTTTCTTTCTTTATGAGTTTTTTTCACACGGTTTCCCAATCTCTTGAGAAAAAGAAAGTTCTTGCCTCTTGCAGTCTTTCTCATTAGTTGAATTACATCATCAGTACAGCTTCTGATCATGTCGAGAATTCCACCATAAATAAATAAACCATTTCTGATTACATGTATTCAGTTTCTTGGATGCTTATATGCATTAAACTTAGTTCTAGGATGCAACCTCATGATCTTGTCTTATTCTCAGAACAAGAAATATATTACTATATACATTACAGTATATATACAACAGTATATATACAGTATATATATATTACAGTGAACCATGTAGGCAAGCAGGAACACTTCAGATTTCTCAATGAATCCATCATTAGCTGCTAGTAATTACAACACTATTAGAATTATTTCAATAATCAAACATTGTTATGGTCTGAATGTACACCCCCAAAAGTAATACGTTGAAATTCTAACACCTGAGGTCATAGTATTAGGAACTTGGGTCACGATGGTGGAACTCTTTTTAGTGCTGTTATGAATAAGATGCTTGCCTATTCCAACAAATGAGGACACAGCCACAAGTTACCCTCTATGAACTAGGAAGTTAGCCTTCACCAGACACAAAATCTGCTTGATTTTGAACTTAGTCTCCAGAACTGTGGAAGATAAATTTCTGCTTTTATAAGCCACTCAGTTGATGACATTTGGTTATAGTGCCCCAAACAGACTTAAAAAGATACATTTTTTGTCTCCTTTTTGGACTGTCTTGGGTTGTTGCTTTAAACTTGCTTTAGTGCCTAACACTGCTCCAAGCTCCCTGTCCTCCAGCACACACATATAAATAACTTTGCTGGAACTGACATGTTTCACTCAGTCATCCAAATGTATTTATTATTTTGTCAAAATATATAGCACTTGTTACAGTGTTTAAATGTCAAGACACATTTTGAGATATATGCCTTAATGCAGTACTGTGATTATTATTAATATTTAGTAACTTACCTTATCATACCTGAACTCATCAAAGTTTTTCACAATGGCACTTCCTTATTTGGAACTGAATGTGTTAAAGTGTGAAGATCTTACAGCCAATTCAAATTGATTCCTCTGATATTCTTACAATAAAATCAAAGGCACAGAATTATCTACTCTATGTTTATTCTTTTGTAGCTAATATTCTGTGGTTCAATATATTACTAATATCTATTAACTTTAGAATACAATGTCATATTGAAATTGGAGAGGAATATTGGAACTTTGCTAAGAAATATTGCTTTTCAGACACAATGAGATCTAAAATGTAGCCTCTGTTCCTGGTGGTATATTTTACAAAAATTGGGTGTTACTGTAGGAATTCTGTATAATTCTATCTTAGACACTGTGTTCCATCAATGTCAGTCCTCTATATTTTAAATTGACTAGGATTTCTTTTTCTGTCTTTGTGTTTGACAAGTATTATTTTGCTGAAAATTTGCTATTCATGTTTCAATAGAGAATAGTTTTTTTTTTTTTAACCTCATTGGAAAGAATATTCACAGTCTTTAGTGATAAATGACGTGATACAAATGAAAACACTGAAATTGTAATTGAGATATGCTAATTAATTGGGAGTATATTAATTGAAAGACATTGTTTAAATATTTATATCACAAATTGACAGCAGTACTATGCACACCACCAGCAAGGTGTAATAGTAGATATGAGAGGTAAAAAGATAAATTAGGTATTGTATTTCTCCAGAAAACTTATCATTTAGTGGAAACTGGTCAATAATTTCTTATGCCTTAGGATAATTTTAAGTTTGAGTCTCTTGTTAATCCAAAATACATAAAAATATTAATCCAAAGTATGTATTTTTAAAAGACCCACATATTCTAATGCAGCATTTTTCGCTGTGCCCTTGAAGTGAGTTAAATTCCTTATTACTGACAATAAAATTTGACTCCATAGATTCTTATTTAAATAGTTAAAAGTGAACATAAAGATTCATTTTTCCTTTTCTTACCCCCTTTTTTACCCTTATACTTGCCTATGTCATTCACATACTTTTAGAATCCAAAACCATAATTAAAAACATAATCATTTGCTTTTCAAAAGCTTTTTGCATCTTTCCAAAGTTAATATAGAGTCTTACAAAAGTTTTAGTTAAGTCACAAAAGTCAAACATATATAATTGAAGCGAATTTTTTTTTGGTAGACTTCTTCAAACCACAGAAATTTTAGTTATGGTGTGGTAAGTCTTTTTTTTTTTTTTTTTTTTTTTTTTTTGAGACGGAGTCTCGCTGTGCTCCCAGGCTGGAATGCAGTGGCGTGATCTCGGCTCACTGCAAGCTCCGCCTCCCAGGTTCACGCCATTCTCCCGCCTCAGCCTCCCAAGTAGCTGAGACTACAGGCGCCCGCCACCACGCCCGGCTAGTTTTTTGTATTTTTAGTAGAGACGGGGTTTCGCCATGTTAGCCAGGATAGTCTCGATCTCCTGACCTCGTGATCCACCCGCCTCGGCCTCCCAAAGTGCTGGGATTACAGGCTTGAGCCACCGCGCCCGGCCGGTGTGGTAAGTCTTTTGAAGTGTTTCATTTTTTATGTTTGAAGATGCAGAGCAAAAGTATTTCCACTCCAACTCTTTCTTTAATAAAAACAGAAAATAACAAAAAGAGCAAAATCTATATGAAAATAACCCCTTCATCTATGTTAAAACTATGAAATTTCCAATCCAAATACATTTTAAGAACCAATATAGAAATACTAATACAGTAAAATCTGGACTGATGTATAAAGAAAATAACCAACAAATTTTGTCCATGGCACAAACTTCTTAGAAACTTTGAGGTCTTTAGCCTTAAAGACCTAATCAAATATTTATTACTTTGAACAGTGAGCTACTGGGATATGGTGGGCCTTAAAGCTATACGCAAATGTAATTTTAGAAGTCAGGAAGCGTTGTAAGCAATAACAAAGAATATGTTTGATGATCAGCTTGGCAATTGTTGAACAAACTTCAATCAGCAGTGTGAGGAAGTAATTAAAACAGTTGGTCTGCAATCTATTCAATCTCTTTATCAGCAAATGGCCCAGGAGTAAGACTAGAAGGAAGACTAACTGGTTTAGTCTCTTTGTCAGCTAAACTTCTGGTGAAAGGGACTATTGATATTTTCTAGGATGAAGAGACCTTATCTCTGAAATATCCTTTGCAGGTTGTTCCTGGTTGAAACAAATTCACAAATTTTTTCCTCTTGATCAATTTTGCTGTCAGTTTTTCATTTTATATTCTTTATTTCATTTATTTTATTCTTTAGCTCCAGAATTTTAGTTTGGTTTCTATTTTTTTCATCTCTCTGTTGAACTTCTCATTTTGTTTGTGTTTTGTTTTTTTAGGTTTTAGTTAAGTTGCCTATGTATTCTCTTGTACCTCATTACTCTCCTTTAAAAAATTATTTCACATGAAAAACTGTGCAAACATGTCAAACATGTCATCACCATAGGAACACATTCATTTTCCAATAACTGACCTCCAAAATACAAAAATCTATAAATAGCATGACAAATAATTCAAAATAATTGTTTTAAAGAATTTCTGAATTTGAAGCGAAAGGTTGCTAAAGAGCAACATGAAAGCAAAGAAAAGTATGAAACTCATTGATTAAGAGAATAGATAAAAAACACAGAACACTCTAATAGTGTAATAGTAGTGAGTTGATTTTTTTTATTGCTAGTATGAAGGTTAAATACAAATGTAATAACAATTATTGCTGCAATAATTTGTTAATAGGTATACAATATTAAATATGTATGAAATGTGACATCAAATATATAAAATATGCTGGGCTGAGTAAAAGTACAGAGTTTTGAATATGATCAAAGTTATCAGTTTAAAATAGTTTGCTCCAACTACAAGATATTATATATAAACTTCAAGCTAATCAGAAGCAAAAACCTATAGTAGATACCTAAAAGATAAAAAGATAAACCAAAGCAGGACACTATAAAAAATCATAAAATCTCAAAGACAACAGGAGAGAAATAAAGGAACAAGTAATATATTAAAAAGCTAAAAAACAATGAACAAAATGGCAATTGTATGTTCTTACCGTCAATAATTATCTTGAAGATAAATTCATCATATTCTATAGTCAAAAAACAGAATGGCTGAATGGATTACAAAAGAAGACCCAACAATATGCTTTCTACAAGAGACTCACTTTAGCTTCAGGGACAATACGGTGTGAATGTAGGGGATGAGAAAATTTGATATTCCATGCAAATTAAAACCAAAAAAGAGCACGGATAGCTATCCTTATATCAGGCAAAATATACTTTAAGATAAAACCATAGCAAGAGATGAAGATCTTCATTATATAATGATAAAGGGGTAAACTGATTAAAAGGATGAAACAATTATAAACAAATATGCACTGAACATTGGAGCACCTGAAAATTTAAAGAAAACATTAATATCTGGAGGGAGGGACACACAGCAATCAATAATATTAGGGATATATGTAACCCTATTGATACTGTTGCAATTATCAATAGTTCAATTACAGCAATGGATAGATCATTCAGACAGATAATCTGTTAGGAAAAAAAACATTAGACTTGACCTACACTTTAGACCAAATGGACCTCACAGACGTATATGCACATTTCATCCACAGCCGGAGAACTGGTGTTCTTCTCAAGCTAACAGGAAACATCCTCCAAAATAGAGCATACTTTAAGTCACTAAATGTCTTAATACATTTAAGAAGATTGAAATTGCATCAAGTATCTTTTTTGGCTACAATGGTATACAACTAGAATCAATAACAGGAGGAAAACTGGAAAATTCAAAAATAAGTGAACATAACACAATTCTTAACAACCAGTGGTTTTAAGGGGAAATAAAAAAGAAAATTAAAAAAAATCTTGATACAAAAATGAAAACACAGTACACCAAAACTTGTGGGATGCAGCAAGACAGTTCTAAGAAGAAAATTTATAATGACAAACACCTACATTGAAAAAAGATCTCAAATAAACAATGTGCCATTAAACTTCAAGGAACTAGAAAAAAAGAAGAGGAAACTAAGCCCAAAGTTAATAGAAGAAAGAAAATAAGAAAGATCAAAGCAAAATGAAATAGAGATTTGAAAAATAATAGAAATTGAAAGATACTCTGTGTTCATCAATGGGAGAAATCAATATTGCTGAAATGCTATTACGCAAAGCAATCAACAGATTCAATGTAATCAATCCCTATCAAAAGCCCAACAGCATTTATTCACAGAAACAGAAATACACCCTAAAATTTGTATGAAATTACAAAAGACCTTAATTAACTAAAGTGATCTTGAGCAAGAAGAGCAAAGCAGGAGGTACCAAACTTGTTACATGCACAGAACACCTAATGGAGACAGGATAGTCTCTTCAATAAATAGCATTGGAAACCTGAAAGCCCACATGCAAAAGAATGAAATTGGACTGTTATGCTATGCAGAGGAATAAACTGAATATTGATAAGGAATTTAAACCAAGCATCTGAAACCAAAGAATCCCTAGAAGAAAACAGGGAAAATCCTACATGACATTGACCTTGGCATGATTTTTTGGATATGAATCCCAATATATAGGCAATATAAACAAAAATAAAAACATGGGACTACATCAAACTAAAAGGTTGGTGTACAGTTAAAAAAAAACCAAAAAAAAAAAAAAAACCCACCAAAATAAAAAGGTCACCCATGGAATGGCAGAAAATACTTGCAAATCATGTATCTGATAATGGGTTAATATCTAAAATATATAAGAAACTCATAATCAGAAAACAAATAACCTGATTAAAACATGAGCAAGAGGAGGGGACAGAGAAAGATGGCCAAATAGGAACAGCTTCAGTCTCCAGCTCCCAGCGTGAGCGACACAGAAGACGGGTGATTTCTGCATTTTCAACTGAGGTACTGGGTTCGTCTCACTGGGGAGTGCCAGACAATCAGTGCTGGTCAGCTGGTGCAGACCGACCAGTTAGAGGTGAAGCAGGGTGAGGCATTGCCTCACCTGGGAAGTGCAAAGGGGAAAGGAATCCCTTTTCCTAGCCATGGGAAACTGAGACACACAACACCTGGAAAATTGGGTAACTCCCACAATAGTACTGCACTTTACCAAGGGTCTTAGCAAACAGCACACCAGGAGATTATATCCCACACCTGGCCAGGAGGGTCCCACACCCACAGAGCCTCCCTCATTGCTAGCACAGCAATCTGAGATCTAACTGCAAGGCAGCAGCCAGGCTGGGGGAGGGGCGCCTGCCATTGCTGAGGCTTAAGTAGGTAAATAAAGCCGCCTGGAAGCTTGAACTGGGTGGAGCCCAGAGCAGCTCAAGAAGGCCTGCCTGTCTCTGTAGACTCCACCTCTGGGGACAGGGCACAACTAAAAAAAAAGAAGCAGAAACCTCAGCAGATGTAAATGACCCTGTCTGACAGCTTTGAAGAGAGCAGTGGATCCCCAGACAGCGAGGTTGAGATCTGAGAATGGACAGACTGCCTGCTCAAGTGGGTCCCCGACCCCTGAGTAGCCTAACTGGGAGACATTCCCCACTAGGGGTAGACTGACACCCCACACCTGACACGGTGGAGTACACCCCTGAGAGGAAGCTTCCAAAGCAAGAATCAGACAGGTACACTCGCTGTTCAGCAATATTCTATCTTCTGCTGCCTCTGCTGCTGATACCCAGGCAAACAGGGTTTGGAGTGGACCTCAAGCAATCTCCAACAGACTTACAGCTGAGGGTCCTGACTGTTAGAAGGAAAACTAACAAACAGGAAGGACACCGACACCAAAACCGTATTAGTACGTCACCATCATCAAAGACCAGAGGCAGATAAAACCACAAAGATGGGGAAAAAGCAGGGCAGAAAAGCTGGAAATTCAAAAAATAAGAGCGCATCTCCCCTTGCAAAGGCACGCAGCTCATCGCCAACAATGGATCAAAGCTGGACGAAGAATGACTTTGACGAGATGAGAGAAGAAGACTCCAGTCCATCAAACTTTTGAGAGCTAAAGGAGGAATTACATACCTAGCACAGAGAAACTAAAAATCTTGAAAAAAGAGTGGAAGAATTGATAACTAGAATAATTAATGCAGAGAAGGCCATAAACGAACTGACAGAGATGAAAACCATGACACGAGAAATACGTGACAAATGCACAAGCCTCAGTAACCGACTCGATCAACTGGAAGAAAGAGTATCAGCGATTGAGGATGAAATGAATGAAATGAAGTGAGAAGAGAAATCTAAAGAAAAAAGAAGAAAAAGGAATGAACAAAGCCTGTAATAAGTATGGGATTATGTAAAAAGACCAAATCTACGTCTGATTGGGGTGCCTGAAAGTGAGGGGGGAAATGGAACCAAGTTGGAAAACACTATTCAGGATATCATCCAGGAGAACATCCCCAACCTAGTAGGGCAGGCCAACATTCAAATTCAGGAAATACAGAGAACGCCACAAAGATACTCCTCGAGAAGAGCAACTCCAAGACACATAATTGCCATGAAGGAAAAAATCTTAAGGGCAGCCAAAGAGAAAGGTCAGGTTACTCACAAAGGAAAGCCCATCAGACTAACAGCAGATCTCTCAGCAGAAACTCTACAAGTCAGAAGAGAGTGTGGGCCAATATTCAACATTCTTAAAGAAAAGAATTTTAAACCCAGAATTTCATGTCCACCCAAACTAAGTTTCATAAGTGTAGGAGAAATAAAATCCTTTACAGATAAGCAAATGCTTAGAGATTTTGTCACCAGTAGGCCTGCCTTACAAGAGACCCCGAAGGAAGCACTAAACATGGAAAGGAACAACAGGTACCAGCCATTGCAAAAACATGCCAAAATGTAAAGACCATCGAGGCTAGGAAAAAACTGCATCAACTAACGAGCAAAATAATCAGTTAATATCATAATGGCAGGATCAAGTTCACACATAACAATATTAACCTTAAATGTAAATGGACTAAATGCTCCAATTAAAAGACACAGACTGGCAAACTGGATAAAGAGTCAAGATCCATCAGTTTGCTATATTCAGGAGACCCATCTCACATGCAGAGACATACATAGACTCAAAATAAAGGGATGGAGAAAGATCTACCAAGCAAATGGAGAATAAAAAAAAGCAGGGGTTGCAATACTAGTCTCTGATAAAACAGACTTTAAACCATCAAAGATCAAAAGAGACAAAGAAGGCCATTACATAATGGTAAAGGGATCAATTCAACAGGAAGAGCTAACTATCCTAAATATATATGCACCCAATACAGGAACACCCAAATTCATAAAGCAAGTCCTAAGAGACTTAAAAAGAGACTTAGACTCCCATACAATAATAATGGGAGATTTCAGCACTCCACTGTCAACATTAGACAGATCAACAAGACAGAAATTTAAAAGGATATCCAGGATTTGAACTTAACTCTGCACCAAGCGGACCTAATAGGCATCTACAGAACTCCCCACCCCAAATCAAAAGATTATACATTCTTCTCAGCACCACATCGCACTTTTTCCAAAATCGACCACATAGTTGGAAGTAAAGCACTCCTCAGCAAATGTACAAGAACAGAAATTATAACAAACTGTCTCTCAGACCACAGTGCAATCAAACTAGAACTCAGGACTAAGAAACTCAATCAAAACCACTCAACTACATGAAAACTGAACAACCTGCTCCTGAATGACTACTGGGTACATAACGAAATGAAAGCAGAAATGAAGATGTTCTTTGAAATCAATGAAAACAAAGATACAATATACCAGAATCTCTGGGACACATTTAAAGCAGTGAGTAGAGGGAAATTTATAGCACTAAATGCCCACAAGAGAAATAATTGACACTCTAACATCACAATTAAAAGAACTAGAGAAGCAAGAGCAAACACATTTAAAAGCTAGCAGAAGGCAAGAAATAACTAAGATCAGAGCAGACCTGAAGGAGATAGAGACACAAAAATCCTCCAAAAAATCAATGAATCCAGGAGTTGTTTTTTTGAAAAGATCAACAAAATTGATAGACTGCTAGCCAAACTAATAAAGAAGAAAAGAGAGAAGAATCAAATAGATGCTATAAAAAATGATAAAGGGGATATCATCACCAACCAAACAGAAATAAAAACTATCATCAGAGAATACTATAAACATCTCTACATAAATAAACTAGAAAATCTAGAAGAAATGGATAATTTCCTGGACACTTACACTCTCCCAAGACGAAACCAGGAAGAAGTTGAATCCCTGAATAGACCAATAGCAGGCTCTGAAATTGAGGCAATAATTAATAGCCTACCAACCAAAAATAGTCCAGCACCAGACGGATTCACAGTCGAATTCTACCAGAGGTACAGGGGGGAGCTGGTACCATTCCTTCTGAATCTATTCCAATCAATAGAAAAAGAGGAATCCTCCCTAACTCATTTTATGAGGCCAACATCATCCTGACACCAAAGCCTGGCGGAGACACAACAAAAAAAGAGAATTTTAGACCAATATCCCTGATGAACATCAATGCAAAAATCCTCAATAAAATACTGGCAAACCAAATCCAGCAGCACATCAAAAAGCTTATCCACCATGATCACGTGGGCTTCATCCCGGGGATGCAAGGCTGGTTCAACATATGCAAATCAATAAACATAATCCAGCATATAAACAGAACCAAAGACAAAAACCACAGGATTATCTCAATAGATGCAGAAAAGGCCTTTGACAAAATTCAACAGCCCTTCATGCTAAAAACTCTCAATAAATTCGGTATTGATGGAGCGTATCTCAAAATATTAAGAGCTATTTATGACAAACCCACAGCCAATATCATACTGAATGGGCAAAAACTGGAAGCATTCCTTTTGAAAACTGGCACAAGACAGGGATGCCCTCTCTCACCACTCCTATTCAACATAGTGCTGGAAGTTCTGGCTAGGGCAATCAGGAAAGAGAAAGAAATCAAGGGTATTCAGTTAGGAAAAGAAGATGTCAAATTGTCTCTGTTTGCAGATGACATGATTGTATATTTAGAAAATCCCATCATCTCAGCCCAAAATCTCCTTAAGCTGATAAGCAACTTCAGCAAAGTCTCAGGATACAAAATTAATGTGCAAAAATCACAAGCATTCTTATACACCAGTAAGAGACAAACAGAGAGCCAAATCAGGAATGAACTCCCATTCACAATTGCTTCAAAGAGAATAAAATACCTAGGAATCCAACCTACAAGGGATGTAAAGGACCTCTTCAAGGAGAACTACAAACCACTGCTCAGTGAAATGAAAGAGGACACAAACAAATGGAAGAACATACCATGCTCATGGATAGGAAGGATCAATAATGTGAAAATGGCCATACTGCCCAAGGTTATTTATATATTCAATGCCATCCCCATCAAGCTACCAATGACTTTCTTCACAGAACTGGAAAAAACTGCTTTAAAGTTCATATGGAACCAAAAAAGAGCCCACATTGCCAAGACAATCCTAAGCCAAAAGAACAAAGCTGGAGGCATCACGCTACCTGACTTCAAACTATACTATAAGGCCACAGTAACGAAAACAGCATGGTACTGGTACCAAAACAGAGATATAGACCAATGGAACAGAACAGAGCCCTCAGAAATAACATCACACATCTATAGCCATCTGATCTTTCATAAACCTGAGAAAAACAAGAAATGGGGAAAGGATTCCCTATTTAATAAATGGTGCTGGGAAAATTGGCTAGCCATAAGTAGAAAGCTGAAACTGGATCCTTTCCTTACTCCTTATACAAAAATTAATTTAAGATGGATTAGAGACTTAAATGTTAGACGTAAAACCATAAAAACCCTAGAAGAAAACCTAGGTAATACCATTCAGGACATAGGCATGGGCAAGGACTTCATGTCTAAAACACCAAAAGCAATGGCAACAAAAGCCAAAATTGACAAATGGGATCTAATTAAATGAAAGAGCTTCTGCACAGCAAAAGAAACTACCATCAGAGTGAACAGGCAATCTACAGAATGGGAGAAAATTTTTACAATCTATTCATCTGACAAAAGGCTAATATCCAGAACCTACAAAGAACTCAAACAAATTTACAAGAAAAAAACAAACAACCCCATCAAAAAGTGGGCAAAGGATATGAACAGACATTTCTCAAACAAAGACATTCATACAGCCAATAGACCCATGAAAAAATGCTCATCATCACTGCCCATCAGAGAAATGCAAATCAAAACCACAATGAGATACCATCTCACACCAGTTAGAATGGCAATCATTAAAAAGTCAGGAAACAACAGGTGCTGGAGAGGATGTGGAGAAATAGGAACACTTTTACGCTGTTGGTGGGATTGTAAACTAGTTCAACTATTGTGGAAAACAGTATGGCAATTCCTCAAGGACTTAGAACTAGAAATATCATATGACCCAGCCATCCCATTACTGGGTATATACCCAAAGGATTATAAATCATGCTGCTATAAAGACACATGCACATGTATGTTTATCGCAGCACTATTCACAATAGCAAAAACTTGGAATCAACCCAAATGTCCATCAGTGACAGACTGGATTAAGAAAATGTGGCACATATACACCATGGAATACTATGCAGCCACAAAAAAGGATGAGTTTGTGTCCTTTGTAGGGACATGGATGCAGCTGGAAACCATCATTCTCAGCAAACTATCACGAGAACAGAAAACCAAACACCGCATGTTCTTACTCATAGATGGGAATTGAATAATGAGATCACTTGGACTCAGGAAAGGGAACATCACACACCGGGGCCTATTATGGGGAGGGGGGAAGGGGGAGGGATGGCATTGGGAATTATACCTGATGTAAATGACGACTTGATGGGTGCTGACGAGTTGATGGGTGCAGCACACCAACATGGCACAAGTATATATATGTAATAAACCTGCACGTTGTGCACATGTACCCTAGAACTTAAAGTATAATAATGAAAAATAAATTAAAAGAAAAAAAGGGCAAGAGACCTGAATAGACATTTTTTTTCAAAGGAAGACTTACACATGGCCAACACATGTATTAAGAGGTGCACAACATCACTAAACATGAGGGAAATATAAACTGGAATCAGAATGAGATGTCACATTACATCCTTTAAAATGACCAATATCAAAAAGCCAAAAGATAAATAGTGCTGACAAGAATGTATCAAAAAGAGAACCCTGATAGTTTTGGTGGGAATATAAATTGGTACAACCATTATGGAATACAGCATGGAGGTTCCTCCAATAATTAAAGACTTACCATATAATACAGCAATTACACTTTTAGGAATAAAAGTATATACCTGCTGGTATGGTGCCTCATGCCTGTAGTCCCAACACCTCAAGAGGACGAGGCAGGCAGATTGCCTGAGGTCAGGAGTTTAAGACCAGAGTCGCCAACATGACGAAACTCCATCTCTACAGAAAAATACAAAAATTAGCCAGGTGTGATGGTGGACACCTGTAATCCCAGCTACTTGGGATGCTGTAGCGGGGACAGTTGCTTGAACCCGTGAGGCGGAGGTTGCAATGAGCCAAGATGGTGTCACTGCATTCCAGCATGGGCATCAGAGAGATATTCTGTCTCATTAAAAAAAAAAGGTGTGTACCTTTTATATACTTTTCTTTTTATATACAAAGGAAATAAAATAACTATCTTGAAGAGATATCTGCATTCCTGTGTTCATTGCAGCATTATTCACAAGAACCAAAATATGGCAACAACCTAAGTGTTGATAGACAAGTAGGTATGTAAATTGTTATATCTATCATCTATCTATCTATCTATCTATCTATCTATCTATCTATCTATCTATCTATCTATCTATCTATCTATCTATCTGTCTGTCTATCTCTCTGTCTATTTATCTATCTATCTACAATTGAATATTATTTAGTTTTAAAAAGAATGAAATCCTTCCATTTGCAGCAAAATGAATGAGCTTAGAGGACATTATGCTAAGTGAAATAAGCCAGGCAGAGACAGAAAAATACTACAGGTACAACCACCCAAACTTGCTATCACAAGATGAATAAGTTCTGGAGATCTAATGTACAACATGGTAATTATAGTCAATAATAATATATACTTTAAGTTCACTGAGTATAGATCTTAAGTATGTACCTTCCCCACCACATCGTAACTATGTAAAGAGACAAATATGTTAATTAGCTTGATTGTGAAAACTTTTAAAAACATTCTTGATGGGGACAGGGTGAGAGTAGAGTGAGGGTCAAAACACTACCTGCTGGGGACAATGCTCACTAGCTGGGTGATGAAATCATTTGTACAGCAAACCCCAGCAACATGCAATTACCCATGTAACAAACCTGCACATATGCCTCCTAAACCTAAAATAAAACCTGAGAAAAGAAAAAAATATATATATCAGATTCCTATAAGGAGCTCCAGGTTTGTTTCAAACATTAGAGAGACAAACAGAGCAAGGATTAAATATGTAAAAGTGTAAGCACAACTTAAACAATGTGTAAGGCAATCAATTCCATATATTTCAGCAACTCCTAGGGTTATTATCAAATAAAATCACTGATGTGTCATAAGTTCTAAACTAAAAACAACACAAATGCCCATCTAGAGTACAATGAATAAATAAATTGCTTTTACTTCCCACAGTGGAATACCACACAACATTTAAAAACAATGGACTGCTGCTACACATAACATAGATGATTCTCACAAATTTCAACTGAGCAAAAGAAGTCAGACTCAAAAGAACACCTATAGCAAGTTTCCATTTATATGAAATGGAGGAGCAGGGAAATCCATCATGATAGCGTTCATGATAATGATGCCTTTTGGTGAGTAACTGGTTTAGAAAGGGCAAGAGAGACAGGTGTGGGAGATGGAAGTAGTCCATATCTTGCTTGATTTGGGTAGTGATGATAGGGTTGTATAAACTTATAAAAATTATAATGCCATATGGTTAAGATTTATGTATTTTACTATATATAATATATTAGTTGGAAAAAATGCTGCAGTGTAAAGGAAATCAGTAAAAACATGCTACGTACAATTGTAGCTTTTGTTTATCAAACAAACATTTGAATAGTCTATTGATTGGTAGTTGGCAAGTTTATATTAAGTAGCAGTGCCCTGAATACTTTTTTGTATGTACCAGTAAGCATTTGCCTTTCTCAACTAGGACTAATTAAAAAAAAATCAAAACTTCACGTTGTACACATTGAATATATATAATTTTTATTTGTGAATTATACCACCATAAAACTAAAAATCAAATTTAAATAGGTTTAAAGAAATTTTAGGGACAATAGGATAAAGAAAATTACGAGCTCAAGAATATGCATAGGTAAAAAATAAAATGTTGATAGAAATATTATTGCTATATTTCAGAAAATCATATAAAAATTTTGCTAAAAGTTTCCAGAGAGAGAGAGAATAAATAGTTCTTTTAGTTATTCTTCTGTGGCGGATTAAAATGAGTTTAGCATTGGAGTACTAGTTTAAAACAGTAGATGGAGTCTGGAGTCAGATCTCAAAAATACAATATATTTGCTAAGTAATGCGAGACAAGCTATTTAAATTTTTTGGACCTAAACTTCCTATCTGTAAGTTTGTTGGAAAAAAAAAAAAGGCTAATAGAGAACTTAATTTACAGGGAGTGCTAAATTATTGCCTGTTATTAGAAAACTTAATAGCAGTGACATTAAAAGCTTGAGTACTGTAGTACAAGATTCTAAAAGTCATTTTTTGAAGTTATATACATATTAATATTACTTTAATAATTTGCACAATATAGGAAGAAAGACTTGCTTTGCTCAGGTAAAATTTTGCCAAATCATCTTTAAATCATCATGATTTCTCAATTAGTCAAATTAACAGTAATAAAATTTTATTGTAGAAGAGGAATTTTTTTTCATTAATATATTTGTACATGCACATGGGGTATATGCAATATTTTGTTACCTGCCTAGACTTTGTGATCATCAAGTCAAGGTATCTGGGGTGTCTATAACCTCAAGTATTATTTCCATATGTTAAGAACATTTCAAGTCCTCTAGGTATTTTGGAATATACAATACATTGCTGTTTATATGTAATAATCTTACTCTGCTATTATACATTAGAACTTATTCTTCCAACTAATTGTCTGTTTGGACCTATTAACAAACCTTTCTCTATTCCTCTCACCCTCAGAAACTCTTTCCAGCCCCTCGTATCTATCTATTATTCTATTCTCTAACTCTATGAGATAAATATTTTTAGCTTTCATGTAAGAGTAAGAACATATGATACTTGTCTTTCTGTGCCTGGCTTACTTCATCTAACACAATAAATTCCAGTTGTAAATGATATGATTTCATTTTTTTTTGTGGACAAAAAGTATTCTACTGTGTCTATATACCACAATGCTTTTATTCATTCATCCATTGATGGACACAGGTTGATTTGATATCTTTGCTATTGTGAATAGTGCAATAAATATGAGAGTGTGGTTATCTCTTTGAAATATTCATTTCTTTTCCTGTGGATAAATAGCTAGTAATGAGATTACTGGATCATATGATAGTTCTACTTGTATTTTGTATTTTTGGGAAATCTCCACACTGTTTTCCATAGTAGCTGTACGTACCCACCAACAGTGTAGAAGAGTTCCCTTTTTTCCCCCACATTCTCACCAGCATCTGTTATTTTTTGTCTTTTTAAGAACAGCCATATGCCCATGGGTAAGATAGTATCTCACTGTGATTTTGATTTGCATTTCCCTGATTATAGTGATGTTGGGCATTTTTTTCATATACCTCCTGACAATTTGTATGTCTTCTTTTGAAAAATGTCTATTCATGTTCTTTTTCCAGGGAAATGATTTCCAACTTAGAATTGTGTAGCCAGAAAAACTATAAGTCATGATTTCTAGGGTAAAATAGATATTCATCATATGCAAAAACCTAAAACAATATAACTTTCATGTACTTTTTCTCCCCCAAATGAGTATTTAACTCAGAAAGAGAAAAATAAGTTTCCTGAGATAGAGGAACTCCAATATAGAAGTGAGGCTAAGGGAATTATCAATATAATGACAATAGGGTTCCAGCAGCTAGAGGCAGACCAATAAATATTAGATCAAGACTATAGTAGACTTTGAGAAAAAGCTGTTTTTTAAAACATGTAAAATAAAGTTGATATATTTTCTGACATGTTTGACTATATGAATAGTTGAAAGGCATTTTAAAAAGCTGTTGGAAGTTTGGAAAAACTTAGGCAGATTTGAAGCTAAGCAAATAAAAATGTAACTTTATAAAAAGCAAAAATGATTGTCTAAGAAAGGCAATGAAATATAATCATGCCTCATCACATGAGTACATTTTGGTCAATGATGGACTGCAATAGAATGATAGCTATACCATGTAACCTAGGTTTATAGTAGGCAACACAATCTAGGTTTGCGTAAGTGCACTCTATGATGTTCATACAATGAAGAAATCACCTATGTTGCATTTCTCAAAACATAAACCAGTTGTTAAGCAATGCATGTCTGTACTGGCATAATATTTAGCTCTGAATAAAAAATGTTTATGTAGCCATAACACTGAAGACAGTACATTTGAATTTGAACTAATAAAACCATTAGGGAGAATAAGAAACAGAAAATATGTATGAGGGATATATTGGAGTGTTAAATTATAATCTAAATTTGGAAATTGATTCATAATACCTACAACAGAGAGAGAGAGAGAGAAAGAGAGAGAGAGAGAGAGAGAGAGAGAGATTTTCATAGCAATTTTCTCCTGGAGAAAGAAAGGAATCCTTTTGCTGTACTGCACATTAATTTATAATTATCAAAGGTCACCAGAATTGGAGTTCCAAAGGCAGTTCTAGGTTCAAACTTTTAAAATTACTAACTACTGAAATAATTTTGGAAGCTACCTTATTTGTAATTAAAAAAAGAAACTAGCAAACAAGCAAAAAGGTAAATTGCATATAAGTGCAAGGAATTCTAACAAAGTTTTGTGCCTGTATTATGACTTTTTGTGAGATGATTTTCTTTTACAAAATACAATTATTTTCCAAAATTTATTTTTTACCGATTTCAACTTTTCTGAAGTTACAGGTGTAGATTATTTGCCTATTGCAAATCTTTCTTAGGTCAAACCCTAGGCAGTCCTGCTGTAGTCACTCCATGGTGTTAATAGATTTTGGAAAATGAGGGGCTGTCTCTCCCTGCACCTTGGGGATTTGGAGAAACATGTATTCTACAGCATGATCAACATGATGGGCAGAGCTTAATTTTATTAATAAGTGTTATATACCTGTACTATGGCACTTTGAAGAAATAGGTGCTCCTACAGAAGGGCAGACTAGATGGTGGACTTAATCTTTAGAAATAAGGTATGTTAGGGGAAAAAAAAAACCTATTTGTTAAATATCTTTTCTGTATTTTTCTTTGGACTATGTGGTAAATTAAGCTTACTGTCTTGAATTTCTCATCTCCTATTTTTGACTCTAGTTCCTCCCATCCTTTAATAATGATTAAAATGCACACAAAGAATATAAAGATACAGAGCAATAAAAGGTAAGAGTCGCCAGGGCCTTCTGTTGCCACATGAGTGGAAGAGCAGTGTTCTTCAAAAGAATTATGGAATGTGACAAATAGGGAAGAAGTGACTGGTGGCCCGTAATGGAGCTAGAGGCAGTGAAAATGAGTATCTATATGGTAGACTATTCAGGGATATGTATTAAATAGATGTGCTTCCATATATACCATATAATGGTGGTGCTTATGTTTGGAAGTATAATAAAATAATCCCTATAAAGATTTTGTACTCTCTTTTCCTCTCACATGCTTCAGATAATACCCTTATATCACTTTGTCTTTGATGTAGAAGGAGGTACACAGGCCAATATGGGGTCCCAGTGTGAGTTTCAGTTCATTCCTGGAAGCAAAGATTTCTCTAAACAAATAAAAGTAGGTCCAACAAGGTGTCTGACCTTGTATCTCCCATCAAATTGGTTGAACAAGGTGCTCTTGACCTTGTATCTTCCATCAAATTAGTTGAAGTAGATTTGGAACAGGTTTGTGTTATTTAAGTCATCCTTGGTAGATTATTGGAGTCAAGACTGTATTTTAATACATGCGTTTTGAATCTTAAAAATATGATAGGTTTATTTTGATAAAAATAAATGATTTATCCTGGGAATATTGGCTGCTCATAGAATTAAATCATCTGCATTATGTGAATACCTGATATGCTGCTAGGTCAGGTTTATTCATGCTTTTATTGCCACCAAGTCCGTCATTACATGTCACCCAAAAGCATGCTGACATGTTGCCAATTAAGGCGAGTCTTCCTGTCACTACTGTCCTAGATTTTATTGCTTTGGGATGACTACTGTACAAGTATGAATCAACTTTATGGCAATCATTTAAAAAAGCTAAGAAAATATATTCAATATAGTTTTGGTCAGGCAAGGCTACATTCTCAGAGTTCCAGAAATTTTGGAGAAAAAAAATTAAATGAGGAATTTGGCAATGTATCCAATGGGGGAATATCTCAGAGAGTTGTTTTAAAAAATACTTTCAAAATTTATTATTGAAAAATCATTGTATTAATATCAATTTTGTTATATCCATAAATATTATAATAATTTGAGAAAAGCCCATCAAATAAGCAAATGTTGAGAAAGACAAATCTTCACAGTTATTCAAATACTTATTCACATCTAAGTATACATTAAATCTTTAGCAGCTAGTATGCTATCTGATACAAAAAGGGGTTTAAATAAAAATGTGTTGAATTAATTAATGAGTGAGTAATTAAAATATATTTCTCCATTAGATACTAATATACAACCTCTGAAAAACAACCTACATGCAGATCAATATAAATACATCGTGCAAAAATGTTGATAACTGAATTGGAATAACCAATTTTTCACATTGGTAAAAATAAGGGTTTTTGAGTGAGATAGACCTAGGTTTTTTGAATTGAATGTCTGCAACTCGGTTGTGTGGCCGTGGATAATTTATTCAACTTCTCTATGCTTTAATGTTCTTAGCTAATAATAGTAGATTATATTTATCTCATAGAGAAGCTGTAGAAATGGAGTAAGAGAGTGCAGTGCCTACCCTCATGAACATGCAACACATTATCGTTCTTTTTCCAATAAAACCTTTTTATCTTGACTACAAAGAATAAGTAAAGATATAATTTTATAAATTGAGATAGAAACATGTTTAATTACTTCAAAAGATCCTCTTCTTTAAATATCTCTAAGTTTTCAATTTCATAAAGTAGATTTATATGTATTGAATTACAAATGTAAATAAATAAAAATTGACTACATAGCACTAAAATTTTAATTTAGAAATTATATTATTATGTAGCACCTTGAACTGTAATTTTTAAAAGTTACAAACTGTGACTATACATAATCACATTGTCATATGAACACAAAGAACAATCAATTAAAATGTTCAAAGAAAATATAAATTAAATATATTATTTAATATCTTGAATAACATTTGATTCAATAAAGAAAATTATTTTAGTAAGTTGTATAAATAATGATTGTGCTTGTTAGGAAGATCGATGTAGAGTGGAGTGATAGAAGGGTCACTGGAACGATAATTCAGAAACTCAAGTTGCACTCCTGGCTCTGATACTAACTTGCAGTATGATCTTGGGAAAGTAATTTCACTCTGCACATCTCTGGATGTTGGATTGGATGATCTTTAAGGTACTTGATAGGGCCTGACTTGAATGGAGCCTACTTTACAGCTAAGAAATTAATCTCCAGGCCATAGAAGTTGAGTGATAAGACTAATAGTTATGTAAAGGTGGAAATATATTATTTTAGCATTTTGGCATCTGAATGTTCTCATAGATCATATGCTCCTCTTTGAGAAGATATCTTGAAAAGCCACAAGGGAATAGAGAGTGAGATTCAGAAACAACCTATGGAGAATAAATATGTTTTTCTAGGTCTGTGCTAGAAAGGAGTGAATTTTTTTTAGGAAAGGAAATAAAATTAGGAACTAAAGAGAGAAGTGAGTTACAAAGAAATGCCAGTGAAACATTGTGGGGTGATGATGAGGACGTGATCCCATTCCTTCCTTACAAACTATTAACAGAAATTATGCTTTCCAATTAAAGTAAAGTTGGGAATTTTACTAACATCTAGCTCTCAAAGAGCAAAGAGCCCTACATGGCATCTGGATTACATTTTATGGGCCTCTATATGGTCACATGAACTAAAGATTTTCACCCCACTGAATCTTAAATTAAGTCATCCCTCCAAATTGATCCAGCAGTAACAAAGTGTTGGACACATAAATAGTGTAGGAGGTTTGAATTAATTCTTAAAAAACACTTAAAAGTCATATGACTATTGTTGAGGCTATTTTGTAGGTGGTCTATGCAGACTTATAGGTAAAAAAAAGTCTTGAGAGTTGATGTTTAACCTAGCTCTAATAAACACATGCTTTCTTAAAGGGTTAGAGTATTGCTCAAAGATGGTACTTAACATATTGTTTGGATGGGTTAACGTCTCCATCATACTTCATCCATGTTGTGCTGCTCTAATATAGGTGAGCAGCAGAGCCCCAGGGAAGGCTACCTGCAGCTAGTAGCTAGAGATATTTCCAAAAATGCCACCACAATGGTATAGGAATGGAGGTCTTGGGAGCCAGAAAATTGAAGAATAAATACGGAAGGTTTACAGGGTATGGCAAATTAGACCTGTTCCCAGAGGAAACAGTGTTTCAGTTTCTGTCACCAATTGCATGACAACATTTGATTGGTTAGTGTCAAGATTCACTTGCAAATGTCTGACAATCACAAACAGGAGTGAGACTGCTCTATTTTCTACATACATCTACTACATCTGTGACTTAATAAGGGAGATAAGTAAGAACTGTTAATTTAAAAAAAGACAATAAGCATTGTGTTTTTAGTGAGGAAGATGATTTTGATTAGGTTGACAAACTTAAGATGTTGCTAGTGAAAAACAGGGAGAATCTCAACATAGAGCTGGGAGGGTGGAAAACAAGAGAATCAGCTTAAATGTATTCAGGATGTATAACAGAGTGTGTTCTGATGAATGTTGAGGAAGAAGGATTTAAGTGGAGATAAGAATTAGAAGCGAATAGAAATGTGAAAAAATAATAGAGTATTAAAGGTAAATGAAATGGAAAAAAAAGATAAGGTTTGAACACATGAGTTTCCAGATAGTGACTTTCAATGGGCAGCGGGATATTTAGATTTAGACTTTATAAGAAAAATACTTGCTATATGCATCTATCTGGAGATTTTAAATGTATCCATGGTAGTTAAGGCCTTAAGGAAACTTTACTTCTCTTTATAGAAGAAAGAGGGAGAGAAAGAATAGGGAAAAAGGATTAAAACACGCGAACAAAAACAGTGAAAGGAAGAAAAAAGGAGGTAGTAGAGGGGATAAGAAATGACCGCAAAGGTTAGAACAAAGCATTTTATTAATGTAACAAAAATAAAGGAGTTAAAACAATTGAAAGGGCTCACAGAAGACACTGGGGGCAGAAAGGTTGAATAAAATAATTGGTTCTTCTGCCATTGGTGACCATGGAAATTTCAATAGAGAAGTGGAACTGGAAATCTCCTATTTGAGAATCAGATGGGGAAGATAAAAATGTCAAATCACCATGTTTATAAATCAAAATCTTACATTCAATCAGAACATAAGGGTAATATAAAATTAATACTGGTAATATGGGCATTATAGAGCTTAAATTACTATGTAAAATAAATATGTTTACAAGATTAGTGGATGCTTGGAAACAATGGAGTTTTTCTAAGATTTTTAGTTTAATTGTGTAAATTTTTGATAGTTTGTGTTGTGTCTTCACAGTACTGTGGCATTTTAGATTTTTAAGCTTTCTAGAATTGCTGGCTGAATTGAAATAGATAGCTTAGGTTCTCTGATTTCCATTTAAATGCTCAACAAACTGTCACAAGGAAGTAGTTTTTCATGGTTTATAACAACTTTAAGAGATTTGCAGCTGTGCTATGAATACATCCAATTATACTAAATGTGACTTTCAAAATTACTTTTTGCTATTACCTTGGACAAGTTAGTAGAAGGAGGTGGTTTTCCTAGATATAGGATGCTAATACAGACTTTAACATTTGATATATTCAAATAAGCTTCTGCACAAAAAAGGAAATATTATATCAACTATTGATTATAGGTAAAACCTAATTAGACAGAAAGAAAAGTTGAATTTTCCGGTCTCAATTTTTTATTTCAGAACCAAATAATTTTATTAAGTGGCAGAGAAGTCACTTAGAGTTCTCAGTATTTTAGACGATATTGTGTTAAATTTTATTAACCACTTGTAATGGGAAGGCAGAATCCAGAATCAGAATGTTTAGTGTGGGAAGATACTGTGGCTATCATCTTCTTATCCCCAAGTCCCTGTTATTCAGGGGAAGAAATTATAGCTTGAAAAGTGAAAGGGCAACACAGTCTGGGAAGGCAAGTTTCACTGGAGTGCTGCAGTAGAGGACTTAGAATGAATAGTTGTTGGCTCTCAATACTGGATAACTGAGGGATGCTGGAGATGAGCCAGAAGGGTAGATAGGAAATAAGATGGAAGAAAAAACAAAACTCAAATACCATGAAAAAAATTGCAAGGCTGTAACAGAAGCAACTCCATTACCAACAGGGTGACATGTTAGGGACCACTCTAACTGCCAGTTCCTATTCTAGAATCACTGGATTTTATAAGATTTTAAATATCTCAGGTTATAAAATTAATTTAAAAAGTGTTTGGTATTATCCTGTATTAGACATAGATGTTAGAGCTTATGAAATTCACTCCCTCATATAACATTGCACATATAACATTGCACTAATACTTATCATCAAATTAAAAAAAAGAGAGAAGGTAATGATTATCTAAGAATAAATTAGTATAGTTATAAAGATATTTACAATTTATCACTTAAAATTGATCTATTTATCACTAAAGGCTAATAGAATTGGAAGCTAACTAAAATTTCAAAGAATTAGAGAAAATTCATTAAATAAATTGAAATGTACCTTTATGGTGACCCACTGCATAGTTATTAAAAGCATAGATTCAAGGAATGCAAAATGAGTTTGGAAAAATACAATTTTATAATCAACAGGAGTAATATGATTCTATCTATTATCTAGCTTCTCTCTACCTATCTATCTATCTATCTATCATCTGTTTATGTATCTATGTAGATACAGAAAAAGAAAAATAGTAAAACATAACCTGCTATGATCCCACTTGCTAATATAGATGTTTTATTTCTTGGCATTTTCTTACTTTTAAACTTCTTTCTAACAGTGGCTGTTTATTGTTTTTATTATGCTTTTCACTTGTGTCAGTCAGGCTCCAATTAGAAGACAGTAAGCACACAAGTAATTTCAACAGGGTGAATTTAATATGAATGGTTAATCAGGTAAAAGCTGATTAATTGAAAGGAATTATCGTGTGCTCTAAATGTAAGGGTTAGCAACAGCAGAAGGCAGTTTCCAGTCCTAGGGCTGAGGGAAATTTGAACCTTGAAGTAGCTCAGAACTTAGGGGAGGCTCACGCCATACCCCCAAGGCTGAGATCCATTCCTCTGAGGAGATGGCACAGTTGCTGCCAATACAGCTTCCCTATGCCCCTGCCGCCACTGCAGCAAAGAGATTTGCTGGAGGATGTTTAGAGTAAACATGAAAGGTGCCCATCAATTTGGCCAAGAGGAAAATTGTTGGAGGCCACTAAGAACCACACAAGCATCCCCTTAGCACAGGGAACATTTCAGGGTCTCACCGTACTTTCAGCCATTCACTGCTTGGGGGAGAAATGAAACTCATTTCTTCCTTTTCTAGTCTTGTTCAAAATGATTTAGTATGCACTTAATAAATGTGGAAAGTGTGAAAATGGAAGACATAGACATTTCCTTTTAATTCTTGTCTTATAGTATCTTTTAAATAATTTCTTCATTAAATGCATACCACCAATTGTTATACAATTCCAATATTATCTTGAGTTAATGTTAGGTATAGACATAAAATTGGTGTTTTTATTCATTGATGTGACTATTCTCAGCCTAATGATTAATTAGTAGGTGCCTGTTGGCTTTATTAAAACTTGATTAGTGGGTTTCAAAAATGCAAATCTGTCATGTCATTCACTGCTTGAAAGTTTCAAATGACGTCTTGTTGTTCTTAGGAGAGAGATATAAATCTATAACATAATCATTCAGGCTCTTAACAGATTACCTCATAATTCTTATTTCACGCCACTTTGTCAATTTTTGTGTTTCATTTCCATTAGATTTCTCTTATTTCCTTAAAATTATTATACATTTTTTTTTCCAGTTCAGAGCCTTCATTCTTCCTTCTCCCTCTGCAGACCATGTTTCACACACCCATGCTATCCTTCCTTCCCTTGTCTCTTTACTAGTTGGTTGTACAATTAGTTGTTTAGTTTTGGCTTTTGTATTAGGCCATTCTGGTATTGCTGTAAAGAAATATCTGAGACTGGACAATTTATAAAGAAAAGGATTTTAATTGGCTCATGATTCTGCAGGCTGTACAGGAAGCATTGCTTCTGGGGAGGCCTCAAGAAACAACAGTAGTGACAGAAGGTCAAAGGGGATCAGGTGTGTTACTTGGTGAAAGCGGGAGCAAGAGGGAGAGGTGAGATACCACACACTTTTGGAAACCAGATCTCATGAGAACTCACTCACTCTCATGTGAATAGCACCAAGAGGATGGTACTAAACCACTCATGAGAAACCACCCCCATGATTCAATCACTTACCACCAGATCCCACCTTCAACGCTGTGATTACAATTCACATGAGATTTGGGCGGGGACACATATCCAAACTATATCAGCTTCCCAGTAAATTGGTTGCACCATTCACACCTAGATATCTTAAGTCTTAGCACTTCATCATTATTTGTCAAGTTCAAAGAATAAATAGGAAGGTAGGAAGAGTGAGCCAAAGTATAATCTACAGTGGGCAAAAAAGAGGAAGTAAAACTGTAACAAAACTTTTCTGCTACTCTCTCAACCATTAACACTAAAGTTAACGTATTTTAAATATGTGAAATTAAAAAAAAGTAATATTTGTGCCACTCATAATATATTGCAATAAAATGAGAAAATATACTGTCATAAAATAATTCATGCTGGGTGGTATTTGTTGTTACATTATCCATATAATTAATATAGCAATATTCAATATTTAGGTTCAAAATTATTGGCTCAATCCTGAAATTAATTTAAAATTTGTTAAGTTTTTACTGAAATTAACCTAGTGAAAGGTGCACAGACTTTTTCCCATATTAAAAACACTAATTTTTGGCTGGACACGGTGGCTAACGTCTGTAATTCCAGCACTTTGGGAGGCCGAGGCAGGCGGATCACGAGGTCAGGAGTTTAAGACCAGCCTGGCCAACATGGTGAAACCCTGTCTCTACTAAAAATACAAAAATTAGCCAGGCATGGTGGTGGGCGCCTATAATCCCAGCTCCTTGGGAGGGTGAGGCAGGAGAATCACTTGAACGCAGGAGGCAGAAGTTGCGGTAAGCCAAGATTGCGCCACTGCACTCCAGTTGGGGTGACAGAGCAAGACTCCATCTCAAAAAATAAATAAATAAATAAAAATAGAAATAAAAAATAAAATAAAATAAAAACAAAAATCTGATTCTTGCATAGAGGCTCAATTCATCCTCCTCCTTTGGTTTGTCTGGCCTTCCTTCACTTGTCACTCCTACCTTCCAAAAATATATTTTGTCTGAATAATTTATCCTTACATTTCTACCTGTGAATTATAAATATATAGTTTTCATATATATATTTTTTTTATTTAAATATAAATAAACACACATCACACACTTTTGCACAGAATTCTCATGTTTTAAGCTCACTGATTAATCATTTAACATCCTTACTATGTTACTTAGATAAGTGGCTTTTACTTTCTGGTAGAAGATGTTTATAAATAATAACTTTTAATTATAAAAGGTTTTAGTATGCTGCCATGAGTCTAAAATATAATTTCACTAACGTATCCTAGAGGTCAAGCTGGTAGTGAATATTTGTTTTTTTAAGCTACCTGATGGTTAAAGTAATGTTAGCATTCAGAAAGAAATAGGAACAGATGATAAATTATCTTTTGATTCTATTTTCATAACAGTATTGCTTAAGGTGACAGAGTAGATGGTCAGCAATGTATAGCCAGAGCATAGAATTAACCAGAATGATTTCAATATGTGTATAATGGAGGCGTAAGTATGTGAGCCTCCATCTCAACATTCAGCTCTGTCAGTTTTGATACATAATATTCCATGTTGCATAATAACATTACTTGTAGAAAAATAATCCATTTAATAATTAAAATTTATTTATGCTGGAAACACTATTACATATAATTTTTTTTTTTTTTTTTGAGACGGAGTCTCGCTCTGTTGTCCGGGCTGGAGTGCAGTGGCCGGATCTCAGCTCACTGCAAGCTCCGCCTCCCGGGTTTACGCCATTCTCCTGCCTCAGCCTCCCGCGTAGCTGGGACTACAGGCGCCCGCCACCTCGCCCGGCTAGTTTTTTTGTATTTTTTAGTAGAGACGGGGTTTCACCGTGTTAGCCAGGATGGTCTCGATCTCCTGACCTTGTGATCCACCCGTCTCGGCCTCCCAAAGTGCTGGGATTACAGGCTTGAGCCACCGTGCCCGGCCTACATATTATTTTTAAATTAATATAATTTTATTTTTCATTACAAATGTGTCCAGAATTACTAATTTTAATTGTATTTAACTTATATCGCACTGAATATATGTATATGATTCAATCACACAAAAGCGTAAAAGAATATTGCGTATATCATATATACACAATATATGATATCATATGATTATATTTTAATATTCTTTTATTATAAGGATAAAGTAGTCTATCTTCTCACAACCTATGTAATGAGGAATTTTGTCTCCAATCTCTCTCATCTCCACTTAATCTAGCCTAGGGGTAAAACATACTTCTCATTAATTTTCTGTTTTAAAATAAAAGTGGATTTAGGGAAGATGTTCATATTTAGCAGTCTTTAAGGGATATTATAATAAATAATATAATATTCTTTGATGCTTGTAAGTAGTCATTCCCCCAAAAAGATGCAAAAGTAAAGCATATTGTTGTGTTATTTCTTTCCAGTTTTGTCTGACTTTCCGGTGCTACATTTGGTATGATTTTAACCCTGGCAATACATTTAGAAGTTATATGACACATCTGATTGCTCATGGCTATGTCTTAAAATACTATAGAAACCTAAAAACTGTGTTAATTTTGAACTGCTAAGTAAATATTTCCCTATTTAGTTTCTGAAAATATTAAATAAGCAGTAGTTTTATTTTGACCTTAAATTTCTGAATTTTATACATTATCCTTTTACATTTAAATTTTTATATTGACAGAAATAGAGTTGGATATTGAATAAATATAGTATGTTGCCTGGTATAAGTGAAAATCAATAAAAACAAACAAATAAACAAAAAAACAAATTATGGGGAAATCCAAATGAAATTGATTATAAACAGCCCTAATTCTTTACCCTTCAGGTCCATGTTTACTGTCATCTTAGTTGTAGACTTTTTTTTTTCTGCTTCTAGCTTATAACTGTCTTTTATCATCAAGAGAGAAAGTGACTGTCTTTTATCATCAAGAGAGAAAGTGACTCATCAACGTACACATTTCCAAGGGAAAATGTTCTATTTTCTCACAACCTATGTAATGAGGAATTTCTTCTTCAATCTTTCTCATTTCCACTTAATCTAGCCTAGGGGTAAAACATACTGCTCTTTAATTTTCTGTTTTAAAATACTAGTGGATTTAGGGAAGTTGTTCATATTTAGCCGTCTTTAGGGGAAAGAATTTCCTCCTAGATTATTTTAAATTTGTGACTAAGAATGAATTATAAGACAACTCAACATCTGAAAATTATGCATGTGATACATATAAATCAATTATTTAGAGCAGGAGTCTTAATTGTCTTCTGGACTAATGATAGCTGAATTTTTTCTAACAATGTAATAAAAGAGCTCCAAGAATTTTAACATATATTGGAATTAAAAGCATTGATTAAGGGATTTACAAATAATTAAATGAATATTTATTGTTGCTATGTCTATACAAGGTCACAGAGAACAAGAAAATGCTTAGTTTTCAAGAAAGAAATAGATTTTTTGCTCAATTTTCTTTCCCTTTTATTCTTATTAAATGCTTTATAATAATGGTTTGGTAACCAAATTAGGTATTCCAGCAGATGATTAAATTACAACACTGTTGACTGGGGAAGTGGGAAAAAAAAGTTCTTTTTTACTTTTTTAGCATTTTATAGTTCTTATATGGTTTGCATTGGTATTCCTCCTTTTCCCCCTCTTCAGTGCTACAAAATTAGGGCTCTGTAGTCCAGCTGATAGTTTAGTCTCATCCCACCTAGGAGAGTTTTAGAGCTGGATATTAAGGCAGGGGATTGGGTAATTTTTTTTGTCATTATCCAGAGTTCTGTTAAAGTAACTTGCACATCAGGAAAATAGATATACTTGTTATTGTTTTTATTGTCTAGTAGGTACTTAATATTAATTATTTATTTGGGTTGAATAATATGCAGTATGTCTTATTACAGTTTTTAGATCATAATAGATTATATTATATAATAAGTTAATTATGTAATAAATTAAAAATTTCTCTATAATGGTAGCAGTTACATCCTGGGGGAAAAAAAAATCAAAACACTGGAATATATTAAAATGTTTTAAAAGTGGTCATTAGTATAGGCCCTCAGCACAGAAAGAATCCCACTGTGTCTGTCCTTTTTTATGTTTTTTTTCATAGCAATTTAAGTTTTCCAGGAAAATGTTGCATCTTTTATCTCTGGAAAAATAGAGTAGGAATATAGATTAAAACAAAAATATTAAATAATATAAAAGGAATGTTCTTCCTAAGCAGCCTCTGTTAAAATGTCCGTGCCATTCTGACAAGAATAGTGAGAGAATAGAAATGTTTCTTTTCTCCAGGATGCCTTTTTAGTTTGAGGTACCCTGAAAACTAGGCACTCTCTGCTATTTAGCTATTTAATTTATTTCCAAATGTTTATTTGTTGATCATTGTCTTGTTATTATTTATATTTCATTATAATTTTCTCAGGAGCAGTGGGTTAAATCAATGACTATTTATTTTACAAATTTCTTTAAAGCCTAGGAAGATGTCTTAAATATAGTGGTTACTTAAAAATATTGATGATTGTTAGTCCAATGGTTAATAAGCAAAACAAAATTTGCATTTTTCCTTCAATATGTGATTTTAAGATGTACTAAAAATCAAAGTACATGATTTTTTTCATCATATCTTTGTATGTTATAGGTCAACAGAATTGGTTAAGGGTTAGCAACATGTAAGGAAATGTGAAGCAGAATTATTCTGAAATGGCTTTGTCACAAGGTGGCACTGCTGTTTCAAATATCAGACTATGCCTAACATTTCTATTTTTGGGCAATCTTTTAAAATGTTTAAAATATTTTGTGAATATATCATACTGCCTCAAAGAACTTAGATTTCAGAAAAACATTTAAAAAGAAGCATTCACAATTAGTATTGCCTATTGGCTACAATTTTTGCAGGGTTTTTTGTTTTCCTTTCCCATCAAAGTCTGTGAAATTCCCTCTCTCAGGCATCCAGTTTTGATTGAATTTAGATAACCTAATCCAATCTAAAGCCCTTAGGGAAAAAACAATCACACAGACAGAGTTCAGGCCATAATACTTCTATTTTTGACTTTCATTTTTCTAGTGGCTGGTTCAGAAAAAAATTGATTCCATATTACTAAATGCCATTAATAGGATGTGGCAATTAACATTTTTCCATTAGTTATTAGGTTACTAATTATTACTTTAAGAAAGAGAAATAAATGGGAAATTCTGAACCAGCATTTTGTAAAGAAGGCAGTGCCACAGAACTTATTACCAAAACACCTTTCATATCCACAAAGTTGAAATAAAAACAGTAAAATAACATCCCATGCTCATATGCTCTGTGATTATTAATATTTATTTAGGCTTATTTTCATTGTACATATAGTCATGGTTCTATAACTATAATTATATTACAGTGTATCATTTTTTTACATGAAGTTTTACTCTGAGAATAAAGTATCTGAGCTACAGAAGCTGGAGGTAAGAGGTGATGCTCATTAGGTGGGTTAAAAAGATTGATAAGAAGAAAGTTTGCTGAAAGCAAACAGTCACCTTCACAAGTATAAAGAGAAAAGAAAAATACCAAAACAACCTTCCTTACTGAAGTTGCCAAGAGATACAGAATTTGTGTAAAACACAGCTTTAGAAAGAATAGCATAACAGGGCCGGGCGCGGTGGCTCAAGCCTGTAATCCCAGCACTTTGGGAGGCTGAGACGGGCGGATCATGAGGTCAGGAGATCGAGACCATCCTGGCTAACACGGTGAGACCCCGTCTCTACTAAAAAATACAAAAAACTAGCCGGGCGAGGGGGCGGGCGCCTGTAGTCCCAGCTACTCGGGAGGCTGAGGCAGGAGAATGGCGTGAACCCGGGAGGCGGAGCTTGCAGTGAGCTGAGATCGGGCCACTGCACTCCAGCCTGGGCTACAGAGCGAGACTCCGTCTCAAAAAAAAAAAAAAAAAAAGAATAGCATAACAGTTTTTAAACTTAGCAAACTTTATTCTTAAGGCATATTCTTAACCTGCTTGCTGTATAAATAGCTTGTGTGTTTGTCTTTAGGCTTAACTCATGATTTGGTTATGCTAGCACATATGGATAGGATACCAAAGTTTTGTAGATATATATTCAGCAGCTAATCTGTGATGAGCCAGTCCTCTGAATATCCTTTTTATTAGTTACTTGGAAATAAGAAGGAAGAGGAAGAAAAGAAAGAGGATTGTAGAGTCCTAAAGAAAAAAAAAAAACATAACAAAACAAACACAAACCCTCGAGTCAGAGATTCCTGTACTGATGTCGTCTAATCAGAGAACCTGTCCGCGGCTGCCCCTCACTCTTTACCCTATGTCCTAACACGGGACATATCTACTTCCATGTTGTCTTATGAGTTTATAGTCTAGAGAGGGAGAAAGACAACACGGAAGTAGATATGTCCCATGTTAGGACATAGGGTAAAATAATCATTTTGTTAAATGCTGCATCCTCAGTGTCTCAACCACTCAGCAGATAGTAGGTGTCTCAAATATTTGTTCAATAAATGAATGAATTTGTATACATCATGGATTTAGAGATATGTTTACTTTTTTTCCCCATCATAATAAGCAGCTTTTAGTAGATAACAAATTTTGGGTGTCATTCAATGCCTGAAATCTGGTTTCCCGTAACTGACTAAAACTTTTGGGTGTCCCATGTTGCTTTTCTCTATACAATCTACAACATAAAATATGTAAGAGTTATGTTATTGTTTGAGTAATAATAACATTTGAGCTGTAGCCACCAATAGGACTCACCAACTGGCATTAACTTAATAAACTCAGAATATTTTAAGTCTGACTTTAGAGTTAGACATACAGAAACTCAGTCTTCTTATTGACCTAAAATAGTATTATTTTCAGAATCTGTTTGTGAAGCTAAGATAATCAACTCAAACTGAAACTGGAGCTTGCTTGTCCTCTAGGGATAGCTGGCTTACTGCCATAGCCAAATTATTAGCTGAGATGGATGCAGACAGGTATAGATAAGTGTTTGGTGAGAGCTTCAACCTTGGCCTTCAAACAGGGTTTCCAAACTTTTTCTCTACCTGCTTCAGTGAAGCTTGGGGATATAGGGTAAAATAACTTATCTTGACTCCTGAGCTATAACTTAAATATATTAAATATGTTTACACACTTTATGATTTACTTCATAATATACTCATTAAAAAATAAAAATGGTCTGATCCTATCAAAATGTGATTCTCTAGTTTGCTGCGCTCTTCTGTGGCTTCATATACTTCAGACACACAGTCTGTAATAGGATTGCCAGCTTGATAAATGTAGCATAATCCATCATTCATTCATTTATGCATTTAATCACTTATACAAAATTTGAGTACTTAGTATGTGCCCAGTACAGTGCCATGTACTTGGGAAACAAAGATAAGCAAGACAAGTTTGGGAGTAAAATTAATAAACAAAGACAGGTACAATGTGGCTAATGACAGAGGTGAGCGTGTTAGGGGGGAATTTTATTAGAAAAACCTTCTTGGGGCCAGGCGCCGTGGCTTGTGCCTGTAATCCCAGCACTTTGGGAGACCGAGGCGGTGGATCACGAGGTTGAGAGATCGAGTTCATCGTAGCTAACGTGGTGAAACCCCGTCTCTACTGAAAATACAAAAAAAAAATTAGCCGGGCGTGGTGGTGGGCGCCTGTAGTCCAGCTACTGGGGAGGCTGAGGCAGGAGAATGGCGTGAACCCAGGAAGCTGAGCTTGCAGTGAGCTAAGACCTCGCCACTGCACTCCAGCCTGGGCGACAGAGCAAGACTCCGTCTCAAGGAAAATAAAAAAAGAAAAACCTTGGATGAGTAGGGTTTAACAAATGGGAAAGACAGAGGTAGGAGAATAGAAGAGGTATGAAGACTAGAATTAAGAAGAAATATTAAGATAACTTCTCTTTCTTAAGATAATTTCTCTTATTTAAGAGAAAATTTAAAATTATTTACAAACTACAACTCTACATAGAGATATGCATGCTATCATAATAGATAAATCAAGAATTTGAACCAGAATATTTGTAAAAAATGTTTAAACAGGCGCTTTCAAAGTCTTCCTTTTCCATTTTTTTTTTTTTTTTTCATTTCAATTAGAAATGTGACCGTAAGTGGCATTTTTTGTTTGTTCGTTTAGGTACATCAATATTTTAGTGTTGCTGCCTAGCAGTTGCATATTTTTTCTATGGGTTGTAAGATAGTCTATCAGTATATTAACCATGCTTTTTTCAAAAGACAGATACCACTTTAAATGTATTCATTAGTTTTGAGATGATCCAGGTTTGAGAACAGTAAAATGTTTAAAGAGCATCAACTAATGAAGGAAAAATGGTATTTTTATGTAAGTTTATTTCATCTGAGCATATCTCTGCTCTGATTATATAGTCTTTAACTTTCAAAGTGTAAAATCATTTTCTTTATTTTCGAGTTCTGTGTGGACATTTTACTGTTACTTCCATACACTAGGCTTGTGTTTGTCATTGTTAATATTAATATGTTTATCTATCAAAAAATTCTGTTTTTATATCTGCACTTTTTGTGTGCAATAAATGAGAGAGAAAAGAGAGAGGAAAGAGAGAGAAGTGAAGTTATGTTGAAATTTAGAAAATTGCTCATTCTGAAGTTTATTGTTGCTACTTGTATATCATGTAGTCTTAAACATTGAAGATAATGTAACTGAACATATAAGGCATACAATTAAGCTTTGGTAGAAGCAACTATCTTTTTCTCTCACGCAACTCTCCCAGTACCCTGATGTAGTCAACGTGACCAAGTATACTCTCAAAAGGCTATGACTAACTTTATAAGCTCGAGACAAAATCACAGTAAATGATACAGCATCCCGTCAGAATTCCTGGACCAAAAATCTGAATATATGACCCAGAAAGAAATCAAACAGTCTAAGATAATGGAACATCATTATAGTAAGTCAAATTCTAAGATGCTCCCAAGATCCGCCCCCAGATCCCATAGAGACTTGTGGATATGATGAGATAGTCCCTCCCATGATTAGCTTATATTACATGGCACAGTTGACATTAAGAAAGCAAAATTGTCCTGGGTGGACGTGTCTTCTTACAAAGGCCTTTAAAAAGGACGGAGCTCTTCCTGAAGAGAGACTTGGGTGTGAGAGAGGAGCTCCATGTGAGGGAGATTCTCTATTGCTGGCTTTGAAGATGAAGAAGGGCATATGCAAGAAATGGGAATGACCTCTATGAACTTGGAGCAGCCCCTGGCTGACAGCCAGCATGGAGAGAGGGACCTCGGTCCTATTACTGCAAGAAACGGGATCCTCCCATATCCACATGCACTTGGAGGAACCGGAAGCTCCAGATGAGCATGTAGCCCAACTGAAACCTTGATTTTATCCTTGGTTTGAGACCTTGAGCAGAGGGCCCAGCCATGCTGAGTTGGACTTTTGACTTGCAGATCACTGAGATAATAAATGGGTTTTGTTTTAAGTCACTGTATTTATGGTAACTTGTTATGGAGCAACAGAAATCTAATACAATGATGAAAATTGGTCTGAATAACTAACCTGTAACCTTTCCCTGACAAGTGCCAGATTCTCACCACATGCAGCCACCTCTGTTGGACTTTTCTCAACTTAATCAATTTTTTTCCTGTCATATAATAATAACAGCTAATATTTATTGTTCATTTTCAACATCTAGTACTGAGATATGCATGAATTATATCATTTGGTTGTCTCACTGATCCCTTGTTGATGATAATATTTACTATTCTCATTTTACCAAAGAGGAGTGGCACAATTAGATTCAAATTGCTTCCAGATTCAACAGTGAGCTGGGATAAAAACCCAAATTTTCAGATTCCAGTGTCTATGTACTTTATTTTTTGAAAATAAAGATAAATACATACATTTAAAATTATATACCCACTAAACATTAATTGTAGAAAAAGAAACTATATAGTATATAAAGAAAATAAAAATTAGTAACAAATTCCATCATCAAACATCCACTATTGTTAACAATTTAGTGATAATTCTTCTGCAAGGCCCTCTCAATATATACACATACACATATTAATTTGTGTAAGGGGATTCATATGTGCATGTTACCTTTTAAAAGTACAAATTTCTTTCCTTATTTCTTATTTTTCTTCTATTTTTTCCTTTCTTCTTCAATTGATTCTTTCTTCTTACCATTTTACCTTGTGCCCCCTCCAAATAATAAATAGCCTCTCATACCCACAAGCTTATGAGATACACACAGGTGCAGAGTTTCCTGAGTTGATACACACACATATGCACACCCCTTCACGTGTATATGTTGTATCTATGTGTAGTTTCTGAGAGTTTTGTAAAAATTATGTGATTTTATACAAAGTTTCCTTTATCTTTTCCTTATCACTCAATGTAGGGCTATACAGAGCCTTGTGGAATATATTAAGGACTTTGATTGTTATTATGAAAACAATGAAGAGTATTAAGCTGAGAAAGTGACAAGATCAGATTTCTATGTGAAATATTACCTCAGTTGTGGAATAGAGGAGGGCTGAAGTGAATGCAGGAGATCAGTTCGTGCTCTATGTCAGTGGTCCAGGCAAGGAATGACAATGTGTCTGATTATGATAGAAGTAGATAATGATGGTGAGAGATTGGGAGATTCAAGATAGGTATGTAGGAAATAAAATCTGTAGACTTTCCTGGAGAATTTGAGTAAAAGGAATTGTGAAGAATGATTTCTATGTTTCTGGCTTAAGAAACCACATAGATGTTGGAACCATTTGCTGAGTTGGTTCCATATTCCTTTCTATTTCCCCTCAAACTTGGAAAAGGGCAATAAGTTCAGTCTGACCTTTAGGTGAAAACAAAAGTAGCACAGATACAAACAGGCCAAAATCATAAGTAGCATGGCCAAGCCCTTTATCTACTATCATTCATGGGCACTGAAGGAATTCTTCAGCTGCAGTTCAGTGCTCATGCTTGCTTATGGGCCTACGTTGAATTTCACTTCTTTATTCTTTAGGAAAAGAATGAGTTTCTGTCCTCTCTGTGCTAGTTTCTACCCCATTTCAGCTCTGTTTGCATCCTAATAAAAATAATATTCCTATCCAAATTGGAATAATATTTCTAAGAAATACATTGTATAAATGTTCACTTAAAATTTTATGCATTTTTCTGATTATAAAAGCAATATCTGTTCACTTAAGAACATGTGTACAACGTAGAAGAGAATTCAGAAGTAAACAGAAATCAATATAGTGCCACTATCTAGCCCAGAGCCATGCATCCTGAATGGTGGACGCTTGAGCCCTATAATGTGGTATCCTAGACTGATACCTACCATTAGCATTTGAAGCTTTTCTTCCAAATTTTTTTAATACTTTAAGTTCTAGGATACATGTACAGAACGTGCCGGGTTGTTACATAGGTATACATGTACCGTGATGGTTTGCTGCACCCATTAACCCCTCATCTACATTAGTTATTTCTTTTAATGCTATCCCCTCCCTTAGCCCCCCACCCACTGACAGGCCCCAGTGTATGATGTCCCCCTCCCTGTGTCCACGTGTTCTCATTGTTCAACTCCCACTTATGAGTGAGAAAACATGGTGTTTGCTATTCTGTTTCTGTGTTAGTTTGCTGAGGATGATGGTTTCCAGATTCATCCATATCCTTGCAAAGAAGATGAACTTATCGTTTTTATGGCTGCAGAGTATGGCATGGTGTATATGTGCCACATTTTCTTTATCTAGTCTATCATTGATGGGTATTTGTATTGATTCCAAGTCTTTGCTATTGTAAATACTTCTGCAGTAAACATATGTGTGCATGTGTCTTTATTTTTTTTTATTTTTATTTTTTATTTATTTTTTTTTTTTTGAGACGGAGTCTCGCTCTGTAGCCCAGGCTGGAGTGCAGTGGCCGGATCTCAGCTCACTGCAAGCTCCGCCTCCCGGGTTCACGCCATTCTCCGGCCTCAGCCTCCCGAGTAGCTGGGACTACAGGCGCCCGCCACCTCGCCCGGCTATTTTTTGTATTTCTTAGTAGAGACGGGGTTTCACCGTGTTAGCCAGGATGGTCTCGATCTCCTGACCTCGTGATCCGCCCATCTCGGCCTCCCAAAGTGCTGGGATTATAGGCTTGAGCCACCGCGCCCGGCCCATGTGTCTTTATAGTAGAATGATTTACAATCCTTTGGGTACATATCTAATAATGGGATTGCTGGGTCAAAGATCCTTGAGGAATTGCCACTCTGTCTTCCACAATGGTTGAACTAATTTACACTCCCAACAACAGTGTAAAAGCGTTCCTATTTCTCCACATCCTCTCCAGCACCTGTTGTTTCCTGACTTTTTAACTATTGACATTCTAACTGGCATGAGATGGTATCTCATTGTGGTTTTGATTTGCATTTCTCTAATGACCAGTGATGATGAGCTTTTTTTCATATGCTTGTTGGCTGCATAAATGTCTTCTTTTCAGAAGTGTCTGTTCATATCCTTTGCCTGCTTTGTAAGGTTTTTTTTTTGTTTGTTTGTTTGTTTTGTTTTTTTTTGTTTTTTTTTTTTTGTTTTTTTCTGTAGATTTGTTTAAGTTCCTTGTAGATTCTGGATATTAGCCCTTTGTCAAATGGATAGATTGCAATTTTTTTTTTCTTTCATTCTGTAGGTTGCCTGTTGACTCTGATGATATTTGCTTTTGCTGTGCAGAAGCTCTTTAGTTTAATTAGATCTGATTTGTCAATTTTGGCTTTTGCTGCCATTGTTTTTGATGTTTTAGTTGTGAAGACTTTGCCCATGTCTATGTCCTTAATGTTATTGCCTAGGTTTTCTTCTAGGGTTTTTATAGTTTTAGGTCTTACATGTAACTCTTTAATCCATCTTGAGTTAATTTTGTATAAGGTGTAAGGAAGGGGTCCAGTTTTAGTTTTCTGCATGTGGCTAGCTAGTTTTCCCAACACCATTTATTAAATAGGGAAGCCTTTCCCCATTGCTTGTTTTTGTCAGGTTTGTCAAAGATCAGAAGGTTGTAGATGTGTGACATATTTTCTGAAGCTTCTGTTCTGTTCCATTGGTCTATATATCTGTTTTGGTAGCAGTACCATGCTGTTTTGGTTACTGTATCCTTGTAGTATAGGTTGAAGTCAGGTAGCGTGATGCCTCCATTTTTGTTCTTTTTGCTTAGGATTGTCTTGGCTATATGGGCTCTTTTTGGTTTCCACATAAAATTTAAAGTATAGGAAAACGAAACACTGAAGAAAAAAGGAAGTAGAGTGTATATGCAATTATACATTACTTTTCTCCAGTGAACACATTTTTAGAATTTCCCCAGTTTTATTTAAATTTACCTATGACAAAAAAGCCTGAGGAAAAAAAAAAAGGTAAGCTCAAAACTGCACCAAAATATAAATGATAAGACCCCTATTTTTATAAACAAACTGTTTTAATTTCCAATACCTATAAAAGTGTGAGTCAAAAAACAAGACTGCAATAAAATGCAGTAAAAATGCATCATAGAAATTGTTAATGGTGAAATAGCCAAATGGTGAATGAGCAGGAAAAAGTGGATAGAATTTGGAACTAGCTATTAAGATATCTGGTCTAAAATTCATTCTATTATACACAATTCAGAAAGTAAGTGCACCCAGTGTTACTAAATATAGTCCCCACTTCTATTAGCTACCCTCACTTCTTCCTATTTTTCCCCCAAATTAGGCTATGAGTGACAGGGGTAACTAGTATTTAATGAGAATCTATATTTTATGATTCTCAGATTTTATGACATACTTTTTATAATGAAAAATTTCCAACAAGCACAAGAGAGAATACTATAGTGAACCTTGTTTACCAATTACCCAGCTTTAGCAATCAATGTTTTTCTTATTTAGTTTTATATATTGCCATCTTCTCAGTTTTTTGTTATGCAGTAATTTAAAGTAAATCTGACATAATTTAATTTCCATTTCAAGAATTGTCAAATTTTGTTAAAAGTTGCAAATGTACTGTCTCTCATTAGTTGAAACCTCTACTGAAGATAATGCAATATAATAGTCATATATATACATATACAAATATCAAAATAATTCTTAAAAACATGATATATTACAGTTGATTTCATTTGAACAAGAATTTATTAGTACCTATTAGCCAGAATATCTGGTTTCCAAAACAACTTCAAACTGGTTTTGAAAGCTTGGATAAATCACTAACCCTTCAAGGCATTGTGCTAATTATGGTTTTCTTTGTTGCAACAGAATATATCAAACTTAGAATAAATAAATCAAAAGAAGAAATTTATTGGAGGGATATTGGGGAATCTAATGGAATAAAGAATCATTGGGCATAGGTTTCGGGAGTTAGCAGTCAAACCTGAATCCTTATGGTGTTCTCATTTCTGCTTCTCTCTATTGGCTTCAGCCTTCTCTTTCACTGCCAATAATTTTTCTTCCCTAAATGATTGAAAGCACAGCTGCTGTCAGCATTACAATGTATGATTCATCAAAATCTAACAATATTCAGAGAGATACCAACTTTGAGAACAACCAATTGTGGCCGGGGGTGAAATGAAATGATTTAAGAATATGGAAATTGAAATCATGTGGATGGAATGGGTGAAATGTAGTTTGCAGGAAGGCCCCAGGGAGAGGCTATTGTGCAAACCATCACATACACACCCTCTACAGGGACTAAGAGATTTTACGTGTGAAATGAAGTATTTGAATTACATGATTGCTAAGGTACCTTATAGTTCCTCATATATACTTCTTAAAAAATTCCTAAATATGCCTGTAGGAAACTTGCTACTATTGAAGGGTAGGAGAAAATATAAATAAGTAATAAAATGTTCTGTAATATGAGTTTATCCAAAGTTCAAGACTACAATGTGACAACTTTAAGCTTACATTTTAAGATGACAAGTCATTACTATGAAACTTTAATAGAGGAGGGGGCCAAAAACAGATGATTTCATTTTGTGTGAAATCCATTTTAGCTATGTGTCAAGCTGACATTCTCCACCTATGGAAATTATGGCAAAATAAACAAACAAACAAGGGAAATTTTGTGTAAAACCCAAGAGTTTCTCATTACTGGTATTTTATATTTTGAAGTCTCAGGTTTATTATTTTTAACCTTATTTTTAGGCTGGGTGCAACGGCTCACACCTGTAATCCCAGCACTTTGGGAGGCCGAGGTGGGGGGATAACCTGAGGTCAGGAGTTCGAGACCAGCCTGGTCAACATGGTGAAATCTTATCTCTACTAAGAATACAAAAATTACCCTGGTGTGGTAGTGGGTGCCTATAATCCCAGCTACTTGGGAGGTTGGGTAGGAGAATTGCTTGAACCCGGGAGGCAAAAGTTGCAGTTAGCCGAGATCCCCCCACTGTACTCCAGCCTGGGTGACAGAGCAAGGCTCCGTCTCAAAAAAAACAAAAACCAAAAAGAAAAAACAGAAAAAACAGAAAAAAAAACAGAAAAAAAAAAACCAAAAAGAAAAAACAGAAAAAACAGAAAAAAAACCAGAAAAAAAAAAAAACCCAGAAAAAACACAACTTATGTTTAAACTTCTTTGAAGACTTAATGCTTTTACAATAGCCTAAAAATGTATAGAGATTTCACCTTGCAATCCCAATATTTTTTAGGGGAGTGGACACTTATTATTCATTGAGTGGCAAGTAAGTATTGGGCTCTGATCAACAAAGTATTACTTCAGTGTAGACAGGAATCATTCTGATTTTTTAACCTTTTAATTTTTATATGGAAATTTCAAATGTACATAAAGGTAGGAAAAATGACATAATGAATTTATGTTCTATTACCCAGCTTCAATTATGATCAACCCACGGCTTCCTTATACCGGTTACTTTTGAAACAACTCTCAGAATGTGCCTCTGTGAGATAAAGATTCTCTTATTTTAAACATAACTATAATAATATTATTGCATAAAAATACTTAAACATTATTTCCTAATTTTATCAAATATCTGCTTCTGGATCAAATTTCCTCATTAGTCTCATAAGTGCTTGCTATGTACTGAATGGTTTTGCCTCCTCAGAATTCATATGTTGAATCCCTAATCCCAAGTGTTATGGTATTTGGAGGTGGGGTCTTTGGGAGGTAATTAGGTCATGGGGGTGGGGCCCAAATGATGGGATTAGTGCGCTTATGAAAACAGATATGAGAGCTTGATTCCTCTTTCTCTAATCTCCACCATGTAAGGACACAGTGAGAGGGGTACAGTCTGCAAACCAGAAGTGGACCCTCACCAGACATGAGATCTGCAGGTGTCTTGATGTTGGATTGTTCAGCCTTCAAAACTGTTGAGAAATAATTGTTTCTTGGTTAAGCCATCAGTCTACGGTATTTTTGTTATAGCAGCCTGAACTAAGAGAATGTTTAGTGAGTAATGAAACAAATTAGGTCTAGAAACTGCAATTTATTGATTGGTCTTTAAGGTAGGTCACACTTTTTAAAAAATAAATGTTTTTACATTGAAATATAACAGAGATATATCATAGTGAGAAGGCTACATAAATAAGTAGTTGAATGAAAATTCTGTTTTATAAATTGAACTCATCCATGTCAATACTGCTCATGGCCAGAAATAGAGTATTATTAGCACTCCAATAGCTTTCCTCTTGTCCTGTGTGATTCATGACTGTTCCTCTAAAAGAAACTGCATCTCCAGTACTTCTATAACCGAAGATTTATTCATCTGTTTTTGAATTATATACATGCAGATGAAATAAGACAGTATGTAGTCTTTTGTGCTCACCTTTTTCATTTGATGTGTTTTGTTATTCATTCATCTTTATTGTGTAGAGTATTTTATTATGAAAATATTTCACAATTTATTTATTCATTTTATTCTTAGTGGCCATTTGGGCTATTTCCAGTTGAGAGGATTACAAATACTGTTGCAATAAATATGCTTAGACATTTTTTGTACTCATAAATATGTATTTCTCTTATGTAAAAGCAGCACCATTTAACACAAGGGGCATTTTTTTCCTCCACTGGAATGCAGTATCACTTTTTTATCAGGGAAATAATTACATATGTGAAGGTTTCTTTCTTGGATTCTCTAGATTGGTATGTTGGTTTATTTATCTGGTTTTTGCCCCAATAACACCTTAATTTATTAATTATTTATAATAAGTATTTATATGTGGCAGTTAAATCTTCCACCTCTATTCATCTTCAGCAGTATTTTATTGACTACTTTTATCTAACTTAGTATTAGTTTGAGAATTTCTACCAATTTCCTAACAGGATTTTGATTCTGATTGCACTTAATATTTAGATCAATTTTTCAGAATTGAGGTCTTTATCATATTGAGTCTTTCAATCCATAAAGATGACATATCTCTTCCTTTGTTTTTTTTTTTATTTATCTGGTTAATAATTTTTAAAACATAGGTATAGAAGTTTTACACCATTTCATTAGATTCGTTTCTGAGTATTTTGGTACTCATTGTTGCTATTGTAAATCAAATCATGATATAATTTTTATAAGAATTTCTTAAAGGATGACTTATTTTGTTTCCCAAAAAGTAAAATTATTTTGACAATGTTTAACCCTATTTTGTCAAATTGTGAACATACTCTTAAGTAATGTCGTAAGTATATATGGTTTTCTTGTTTAGCATATATGTTTTCCTTTCTGAATTTATTGAGGTATAACTGACAAATAAAAATTATATATACTCAAGATATGCAATATGATGATTTGCTCTACTTATAAATTGCAAAATGATTATCACAACCAAATTAACTAACACATCTATTAGCACAGTTAGTTGTCATTTTCTGTGTAGCAAATGTCATTTTTAGAGCAGTTTAGTTTTTTCAAAAAGTAGAAAGCAGGCCTAACCTAAAAAGTGAGTCATGTTTGCTTGAGTTTGAAAGAAAGCCTGTAGCAGCATTGATAAAATCTATGCTAAGATTCCTGGTTGTCTTAAATCCCAGTTCTATAGAAAATGTTTTATCATAAAAGCTCAGCTAGATATTCTGTATGTGTTAGAACAGCGGTCTGGAGGATCAGTCTCCTGAGTCACTCATAAAGAGTACTGAATAGAGCTTTCTTAAAACTGGGGTATGTAGACACATGAGACCACTTGATCCACCTTATGCTGACTGTAGGAAGAATATTTTGTTAACAGAGATCACTGACAAATTGCCTGGAAGTCAGTTGCTGCTGAGGCAGCTGAGGCTGACTACTTTTGAGAAGGTTGTGTGTTTGCACCCCACAATTTTTTCAACTTTTTATATATTTTCCTTATCTTATCAAGTCCCTGGCTGGGACCTCAAGTTTAATTTTGCAAATAAATGAGGATAGTGGGTGTCCTTATTTAATTCTTGATATCTGAAGAAAGCTTCCGATATTTCACATTAAGAATGAGATTTGCTTGGGAGGCTGAGGTGGGCAGATCACGAGGTCAGGAAATCAAGACCATCCTGGCTAACATGGCGAAACCCCGTCTCTACTAAAAAATAGAAAAAAATTAGCCGGGCTTGGTGGCGGGTGCCTATAGTCCCAGCTACTCGGGAGACTGAGGCAGGAGAATGGTGTGAACCCGGGAGGCGGAGCTTGCAGTGAGCTGAGATGGAGCCACTGCACTCTAGCCTGGGCGACAGAGGGAGACTCGGTCAAAAAAAAAAAAAAAATAGAATGAGATTAGCAGTAGGTTTTTTAGAGAGCCTTTATCAAATTAAGAATTTCTAAAAATCATGAATATATGTTAATAATTTTTGATTAATATTTATAGTGAAGAAATAAATGGTAATAAATAGCTTTATTTTAATACAGTAGAAGTAACTTGAATAAACAAAACCATTTAGGGTTGGAATACAAATTATCATTATCTTTAGGCACCTTAATTTTGGTTTTAAATTTATTCACAAATTTTGGAGTGACTAAACCTACAATCCACAGAATTTTTTTTTGTTGTTGTTACTGAAGAAGGGAAAGTAATAATGTCAAGATTCTGTACATTGTATTGTAGCATTTGTGCTGCATGTTTGCTGAGACAAAATATGAACCATTTAACTAATAAGTGATATAAAATGCTTTTAATGTTGTTAAATATAAACTATTCCATATTTTAACTACTTATAGACTATGTTTAATAATAATATAGAGAGTGTCATTGCTAACAACTGGTTTTCATAATGGTAAATAAAATTTTCAAAGAAAATTACTTTCAAAATTTTTATTTTTATTTGGGGGTGGCAATATACTATTATGATTTGAAAGACTGCCTAGCTGAAGTTTATGTAATTCTTTGGGGTAGCCCCAATGCCACTTAAAAAAGTTGGTCAATACTTTAAACTCTTGATATATAATGTCTAAGAACTTACAAGCAACAATATAATTTTAAAGAAGAAAAGGCAGACTCTACAGACACTTAAAATTATATGACAGCCAATATATAAACTTACAAAAAGAAAAGCCAAGTTTGAAGTGTCCTAAGTAATTACAGAATAGAAAGTTACTACCAAGACTCATTTCTGTGTTTATTGACATCTTTCAAAATAGTTTTCAAGAAATAAATAAATGAAGAAATTTCAAGAGAGTAAAAAGATTATACTTTTAGGTATAATACCGATCACTTGTAGGGTTGTTTTTAAAGAGAATTAAATAATTGGTCATGGCATTTTCACCCACTTAGGTTTAAAAAACTGAAATCATAACTTTCACTTCGTATTAAGATTCAAAGACATACTTTAAAAAGATTACATGTGTTTAAAAACTTAAGAAGAATTCATTTTCTGGGAAGGTGAAATAGATGCTCTCTTTCTTATTGGTCCTACTAAGTACAATGGCCACCCTGAACATTAGCTATAACACAAAGAGCCTGAATGGTGGACGGGATAAGTGAAATCAGATTGGGTCATTAGGACCCAAGGACCAACACAATGGTAAGTTCCTTGAGTTTTCTTTTCATCTCAAATATCCCAGGCCTGGAGCAGAAAAGGCTGCCAAAGAAGAAGTGCTAATGGGCCAGACAAAAAAAAAAAAGCCCCAATAAAACATGCTATCTATAGCAAAGGGCCACAAAAGGAACAGCCTAGCAAGAGAGAAAAACTGTAGACAATAAATGCTCTACTCCAGCCAAACACTAAAGAATAAATATTTATCCTCCTCCAACACTCACACCAGCAAATGTTGAATCAGAAGCCTAAATTTATACCCTCACAGGCTATTGTGTATTACTCCAACAACCCCACAGATGTGATGTCAGAGAAGGTCAAATAGGAACCAGGACTTTTACCCCACCACTAACAACAGAGTCTCTCCCCTCTTCCTTTGCATCCCTGTAGAGTCAATGGAAAGTACCTGAATAGCCTGGACTTCCTCCTACATCTTTACAGCAGTGACGGTAGAAGGTGTTCTTTTCTTCACTGCAGGAGTGGTGTCAGAAGAGGCTTGGTGGAGAGCAAGAATTTTCATCATCTCCAGCTTTAACAATGCCGCCATTGTAGAGTCAGTGGATAACATATGGATACATGCATTAGATACCAAATGGGAGTCAGAACTGTCACACCCACTTAGCTGTAATAAAGAGCTCCACATTCAGGGAGCTCAACAGACTCAATAGAATTGGAGTATACAATTCCAGCTTGCAGTAAAAATGCAGCATTCCTACTTCCCTTCCTTTAGTGGTATCAGAGAAAACCAGTTAAAACAAAGTTTAAATAAAATCCAGCATCTTGTAACAATACAACAATGCTTAGGTTTCAATTAAAACATAACTAATTATACCAAAAATCAGAAACAAGTAAACTTAAATTTTTAAAAATGTCAATAGGTGTCAACATTGAGGTAATAGAGATATTAGAATTATCTGACAAAGTTTTTAAAGAAGCCACAATAAACATATTTAGAGAAGCAGCTAAAAACACATTTAAATGAAAAAGATAATGTCTCAACAATAAATTAGTAGTTATATGGAAAAACCAAAGAAAAACCTATACATAAAAAATACAATGTTGATATAAAAAGCTCAGAGGATGAGCTAAAAAACAGAATTTAAGGAACAGAGAAAATAATCAGAGAACAGTGAAGTAGAACAATAGAAATCACCCAAAATTAATTATAAAAAATTAAATCAATTTAATGAAAAAAAGTGAACAGAGCCTCAGGGACATATGGGCAAAAACATCTGATCCTTGTGCATTGAAGTCTTAGAAAGAGAATAGAAAGAGGGAGGCTGAAAAGTACTCAAATAAATATTGGCTGAAAACTTTACAAATTTAGTCAGAGATTCAAGAAGGTGTGTGAATTCCAGAAAGGATAAACCCAGATAAATTTATGCCAAGACACATCATATGTAAACTTCTGAAAATGAAAGAAAAAAAATATTGAAAGCAGCTGAAGAAAAATGACACTTTACTAATAGAAAAAAAAATAATAGAATGACAATGGATTTCTCATCAGAAACCATGGAAGAGTAAAAAAAAAGATATAATATTTTTCAAATGCCTAAAGAAAAGAATTGACAAATCAGAATTCTATACCCAGCAAAAATACCCCTCCTGAGTAAAGGGAAATCGAAGACATTATCACATGAAGATAAACTAAGATAATTTATTGGCAGCAGACCTACTTTAAAATTTAAAAAGTTCTCTAAACAGTAAGAGTATGATAAAATAATGTGACTTGTAAACATCAGGAACAAAGAATGAACATGGTAAGCAAAAATACATTAGTTTTTCTTTTCATTTTGAGTTTGTTAAATTATTATTGATGGTTGAAGTAAAAATTACATATAATGAGGTTCTAAATATAGGTAGAGAAAATATTTAAGTTATTATATGTTAAAACTGTATTGTATGTGATAGAAGGTAAAGGATCAAAATAAAATGTAAGGTTTCTACACTTGTGCTGATAAAATTTAATACACGGAACAATCATTACAAAAGCCATACAAAAAGATGGACCAAAAAAGACATAGACAGATTAAAACAAGATTCTAACAAATGTTTAAGTGACCTGTAGAAAGGCAAAAAAGAAAATAATTTTTGAGTCTCTTAATTGAGAAAACACTTGAGAGAAAAAAAGGAAGAGACAGAAGAAACAGGAACCAAAAATAAAATGGCTAAATCTTAATATATTAGTAATTTAATTACAGTAAGCAGTCTAACTGCATAAATTCAAAGACAGAGATTGGCAGATGCATTAAAAATATGTCCCAAACTGTTTTATCTACAAAAAAATCTCATGTTAACACGAATATAGATACAGAGAATGCTAAAGTAAGAAAATACTTTAGTATTTAAAAGCTATATTTTGCAGTTCTTAATTAAACAAAAGCAGGTATAGCTATATTAATATCAGATAAGGTAAACTTCAGAGCAAAGAAAATTACTAGATACAGAGGAGATATTATATAATGTTAAAAGTTTCAGTTTACCATGAAGACATAGTAGTTCTAAATGACTGGGCACCAAACAACATATCTTCAAAATATGTACAGCAAAAACTGACATAACTTAAGAAACAAATGCACAATCATAGTTGTAAACTTCACCGTTTCTCCCAAAATTGATCAACTAACTAGACAGTAAATCAGAAAGTGTACAGAAAAACTCAACAGCACTATCAAAACACACATTCTAATAAACATTTTTAGACTACTTCACCCAACAACAACAGGATACACCTTTTGAAAATAATCGTCTGAGGTCAGGAGTCCAGTACCAGCCTGGTCAACGTGGTGAAACTCTGTCTCTACTAAAAAATACAAAAATTAACCGGGCATGGTGGTGGACGCCTGCAATCTCAGCTACTCAGGAGGCTGATACAAGAGAATTGCTAGAACCAGGGAGGTGGGGGTTGCAGTGAGCCAAGATCACACCATTGCACTCCAGTCTGGGCAACAAGAATGAAACTCAGTGAAAACAAAACAAAACAAAACAAAACAAAACAAACCTCAACGAGTTTAAAATAATTAAAATCATACAAAATACATTCTCTGAACACATTGGAGTCAAATTTAAAATCAATAGCATAAAGATAACAGAAAAATATATAATCACTTGGAGATAAAATATATCTAAATAATCTGTGGGCCAAAGAGAAAGCTTCAAAAGAAATAAAAATACAAGGAGCAAAATGTACTGAAAGCAAACAGAAGAAAGGAAACAATGAAGATAAAATTAGAAATCAATGTCAATGCAGAAAAATCAACAAACCAAAGAGTTACATGTGAATCAATGAAATGGACAAACCTATATCAATACTGACAAAGAAAAAAGACAAATTTACAAGTAATAAATTTGCAATAATTAAATAGAAAAAAACAGACGAAAAGATAGTAAAGAGTAAGAAAGTACTATGAGCAACTCTCTGCATCTAAGTTTTATAACTTAGATAACATAGTTTTTGAAAAATACAATTTATAACTTAAAAAATATGAAATAGATAATTTGAGTAAGTCTATAAAAATATTAAGCAATTAATTTTATAATTAAAAAATTCAAATTCAAAAAATTAACGTTAATTCTACATAATCTTTTTCAGAAAATAGAAAAGGAGGAAATAACTCCCAATTCATTTTTTAAAGATAGTATTGCCTTGATACCAAAATCAGGCAAAGTTCACATACATACACACACACACGTGCACACCCATACACTTAAAACTACAAATTTATATTCTCCATAAACATAGATACAGAAATCCTAAATAACATATTAGCAAGATAGAATTCAATAATATATAAAGATAACCAAGTGGGGTTTATTCCAAGAATGCAAGGCTAAACCAAATATTGTCTCAATATTTGAAAACTACTGTATGTAAAACATCATGTTAAAGAGATATATATAAAATTACATCTACACATATGTATGTCAATACAGAAAGGCAGTTGACAAAATCCAACACATACTCAGGATAAACATTCTCAGAAAGTATGAATAGAGGAAAATGTCCTAAATTTGATAAAGAGCACATATAAATGCTACAGCTAACATACTTATGTTGAATGAGGGAAAGTTTTCCCTCTAAAAATCAGAAACATGGCAAAAATGCCCACTCTTACTATTCTTATCCAGCATGGTGTTAACAATTGTAGCCATTGCAATGAGGCAAGAACATTTTTAAAAAAGAGAAAATATACAGATTAGAAAGCGAGAAATAAATATTTTTTATTTACACATGATACAATTGTTCACATGGAAAATCCCAAGGAATATACAAAAAGCTTCTAAGACGTAATAAATGATTTTAATGAGAAAAACATACAAAAATCAGGCTTTTTTCTATCTCTTAACTATGGACAAGTGGGCAATAAAATTAGAAAAATAATATCATTTACAATTAAAACATAACTTTTCATTTTAATTTAATTTTATTTTGAGTTATAAGACTCAAATAGTAAACATGCAGATTTCTCCAAATTAATGAATAGGTGTAATACAATTTCTATTGAAACTCCAGCCATACATTTTGTAGATATAAATGAGATTATTCTAAAATTTATATGGAAAAGCTAAGAAACTAGCTAAAAGCTCTCTTGATAAAGAAGAATAAAGTGGGACAAATCATCTATCTGAATTGAAGACTTTTAATGTGGTATATTAATCAAGACTCTCACATTGGTGGAAGGATGGACACATTTTGTGTCAATTAAATGAAACGATACATAATTATGAATTCATAGAATACTATACACCTATACCCAGCTGATGTAGGTGGGTATTGGTGAAAAGGCAAAGATGAAAGGGCAATTGAATGGAGGAAAGAGTATTTTCAATGTATAGTAATGAAGTGATTAGACACCCATGGCTTAAAACCGAAGTAAACTAAAGATGGACCTATGGCGTAAATGTAAAATGTGAATCTGTAAAACTTTTAGAGAAATGTTAGAAGAAAATCTTCAGAACCTAGGGCCAGGTATGTAGCTCCTAGATGTAACAGCAAAAGTACAATACATGAACACAAAAATTGATAAATTGGGCTTTCTTGAAATTGAAAACTTTTGCTCTGCAGAAGATCATGTTAAGACAGTGAAAAGATGAGCTACACGGTGGGAAAAATATTTATAAATTGCATGTTAAAAAGAGGAGTATCATTAAAATAAATAAAGAATACTCAAAACTCACATTTAAAAAAGGCCAAGAAGAAAGTAGGCAAAAGACATAAAGAGAAATTTCACCATAAAGGATGTACAGATTACAAGTGATATGGTTTGGCTGTGAACCCACCCAGATCTCATCTTGAATTGTGGCTCCCATAATCCCCAAATGTCATGGGATGGATCCAACGGGAAGTAATTTAATCACTTACCTCCATGCTGTTCTTATGATAGTGAGTGAGTTCTCAAAACATCTGATGGTTTTAGAAGGGGGTTTTCCCCTTTCATTTGGCACTTCTCCTTGCTGCCGCCATGTGAAGAGGGACATATTTGCTTCCACTTTCACTGATTGTAAGTTTCCTGAGGCCTCTGCAGCCCTCCAGAACTGTGAGTCAATTAAACCTCTTTCCCTTATAAACTACCCAGACTCAGGCAGTTCTTTATAGCAGCATGAGAATGGACTAATACAAACAAGTAGGCACAGGAAAAGATGTTCAACACCATTAGCCATTAGCAAAATTTACATCAAAATTATAATAAAATATTTGACTACATTCCTGTAAAAACTAGTAACAATATCAAATGCTGGTGGTGATGCAGAAAAACTAGATCACTCATATATTACTGTTGGGGATATGAAACATTCTGGAAAACAGTTTGTTAGTTTCCTACGAAACGAAATATGCAACTACTATACAACCCAGCATTGTACTTCTAGGCATTGAGCCTAGAGAGATAAAGATTTATTGTTACATAAAATCCTGTACATAAAGGTTTTATTAGCTTTTTTTCTAATAGTAAAAAAACTAGAAACAATCTAGATTCTCCTTCGATAAGTGAATAGTTAAACCAACTGGGGTACATCCATGTCATGGAATACTACTCAGCAGCAAAAATATACTATTGACACAGGCAACAACCTGAGTAAACCTGCAGAGAATTATGCTGAATGAGGAAAGCCATTTACATAATATTCTTAAAATGACAAAATTGTAGAATAAAGAGCAGATTAGTGGTTGCCAATGGTTAAGGAGGGAGGGAACTGAATGTGGCTACAAAAGGGCAGCAGGAGGGATATGGTAGCAATAGTAATGTTCTGTATCTTGACTGTATTAACATTGATATTCTGTTTGTGATGTTGAATTAGAGTTCCGCAAGATGTTACCTTTGAAGAAAATCAGGTAAAGAGTATACCAGATCTCTTTGCATTATCTTCATAACTGCATGCGTATCTACAATTATCTAAAAAATAGAACTCTAATTAAAATAAAAACAAACCGGATGGTAGAAAATCTCTCCCTTTGAAAATGAAGCCTTATTTCTTTGTTGTTGTACTTTCAGGAAGAAGTTGTATACCATGGGCAATCTTTTTTTATTCTATAACATTCATTTGTTTTTGTCCTTGATGGGGTAAAATGTCAAAACTATTTTTGCATCTTCTAAGGAGTAACATTATTACTAAAGTGGCTTAGATTGTTGTTTTTCCCTGTTGAATAAAGGTGAGAAAAAGGTGATTCAAATGAATTAGAAATGAAGGGCATTTTCTGTATGTTTATGATCTTCTGTGCAGTACAGAAAACAGCACAGTAGCAGAGTTTTATTTAGTAAATAGGTCACTGGGAATACCATACCCCTGGAACTGAACTGTAAGTCATCTACATTTCTTCCATTACATTTTGTGCATAAAGCATATTATAAAATTCTATTTGTGTCCCTAAAATTAGTTTGATAATTAGATCATTTCTTGAACACCAAAGCTCAGGAAAAGGGTCTTGTAAAATCTGTTGGGAATTTATCATTTAAAGTATTTGGAGCTTTAAAAGTGTAACTAGAGTTAGACCATGGTATTTTCAAAGTTTTAAGATTCTTCTAATTATACATAGACAAATGAATCCGAACATTAAATCTATTGCCACTGCTTTGTGTTATTTTGGTGTCAGAGATTATATGATTTGCCTAGTGTCACAAGATTAGGTGATGGCAAAGAGGACTGCAGAAACAGTACTTTTATTATTTATTTAAGAATTATTTCTCTACGTGAAATTTTCTATTATCTAATTTAGTATCATCTTAGGTGTATTTTTGCTATTGTTTTATTATTATTTAATATATGTCTAAGAAACTTTCCTGTTTCTTCTGTCTTAATACTGTAAATTGAGCAACATTTTGAATAAAACAATTAATGACAAAGGAATGAATTATCTTCAATGAAGCATATTGAAGATTGTTACTGGTTTTAAGTAACAGGGCATTTATAAAAACCTTAATGGGGTTGTGTTGATAATTTTATTATGCTTACTAGTTTATTTTCTGTTTTCAGGTGATATTATAACAAAGGCTATCCTAAAGGTAAAGTTGAAATAAGTAGGTACTTGATTTAACAGGGCATAAATTCAGCATGAAGGAATGTTTAGAAAAGTTAAAATAGTTCCAGAGAACTAAAAGAAAGGTAAAAGACAGTCTCCCAAGAGCATTTACACATTTTTCCATCCTCTACAATCCTATTCAAAAGATGAGGCAAAAGAAGGGCATAAAAAAGCCCTGCAAAATACAAGGGCAACAGTAAAGAAGCATTGAAGGCTATGGGCCCACTATTTGCCTTGGAAACTGCTCCTCTCATTTGAACTGACTGAGGGTAATCAAAGAGGAAAACTCAGTTGGACTTTTTCTTATTTTTTAGCTCACAGATAAAGCATTTTAAGAGAAGCTTTTTTTTTTTTTTTTTTTCACGTTTGTATATGATCAGACAAGAAAGTAGCTGAGGGCATTGTGGGAGGTTAAGCAAAGGAATTCAGTGGCTCTTGTACCTTTCAGAATATTTGTATACCATTCAATGTTACCTGTCCATCAATAGCTTCTCTCCTTTTTCAGAGAAAGAATTGTCTGCATTTTCTCAAGATTTACTTTGAATGCCACTTAATATTTTTAAAAACCTTTATTGTGAAATAATTTTAGACTTCTAGATAAGGCACAAGAATAGAACAAAGAATTGACCTTGGTAAAAATATTAATATTTTACCATATTTGCCTTATTCTCTCCCTCTCTCCCTCTTTATGTGTGCATATATATATGTAAATATACTTGTAATTTTTTTCTGAACCTACTGAAAGTTGCTATTTTACCCATTACACTTTATGCTTCAATAAGTATTTCCTAAAAGAAAAGGACTACAGCCCTTGTTCTGAAAGCCAAAGATCATTAAAATCAGAAAATTAACATTGATATAATAATACCAACAATTACAGACTCCATTCACATTTCACCATTTATTTCAATAACACTCTTTATAGTGAAAAAAACTTAAATCTGTCTTTGTTCATACTGCTGTAACAAATTCTCACAGACTGGGTTGCTTATAAACAACAAAAAATGTATTCATATCATTTTTGAAGGCTAAAGAGCCTGAAGTCAGGATTTCAGCATGTTCAGGGGCTGGTGGGAACCCTCTTCCAGGTTGCAGACTGCCTCCTCCTTTCACATGCCAGAAAGAGAGCTAAAAAGCCCTCTGGGGTTCCTTTTATAAGAGCCCTAATCCCATTCATGAGGGCTTTACCCTCAGGACCTAATTACCTCCCAAAGGCCCCATCTAATACCATCACATTGGGGGTTAGAATTTCGACATATGAATTGTTTTAGGAGGGTAGGAAACAAATATTCAACCCATTGCACTACCTGTACAGAATATAATTCAAGATCACATTAACACATATGATTATGATGTCTCTTGAGTTTTTCCAATAATTCCTTAGCCTTTCCTTATCTTTCATGACTACAGTGATTTTGGAGTACGGGTCACTTCATTTTTGTAGATTGTTCCTCCTTTTTTGTCTATCTGATGTTTCCTCATGATTAAATCCACGTTCTTCATTTTGGGCACGGGTATAACAGAAGCAATTGCATTTTTCTCATTACATCTTATCAACACATTTTGATTTGTTCCATCCTAGTGATGTTAGCTTAGTTAGGATGGTGTTTCACTGGCATTCTTCATCATAAAATTATTCACCCTTTACAATAAATAATTATTTTGTGACTTGTATCTCTATGTAAGTATCTTTTTCCTCGGCAAAATTTTGCCCACTAATTTTAATATTCACTGATAATTCAGTCTTATCTGAGTAAATTTTATTATGATGACTCACAAATGGTGATTTTCTAATTCTTCTACATTTATTAGTTGTCATTCTAATTTAAGAAGAGCTTTCCCTTTCCTTTCATTTATGTATTTATAAAGCATAGATTTATAAATGTATTGATATTAAGCATAGATTAAAAATTAGACAAAAAATATAGTGGTGAAAATCTGGGAACTGTCTAATAAACAGGACATTACAGTTACAAAAATATCTGAGTTGGACTGCTTGTTCTTTTAGACTTATAACTTCAAAATATATGATATATATATGCATATATATAATTACTTGATTTTATGTCAAACATTAGCTTTAGAAAGAAATAAAATAGTGTTTAAGATTGTGTTTATACTCAAAAGGTAAAATGGATAAAGACGTTATTTCATGTCAACAAATAACATTTTTTAAAAGTAACTTTCAGTTAAACTAGTCAGATAAATGATGTCTAATTGAAATATAATGTGAACCATATATGTAATTTCAAATGCTTTAGTAGTCACATTAAAAAAGTGAAAAGATAAAAGTAAAACTAATTTTAACAATGTATTTTATTTAACTTAATATATCAAAATATTATCATTTTAATATCTAATCAGTATGAAATTATTAATGAAGTATTTTACATTTTTTCTCATTAATTCTTTAAAATCTTGTAGCTACTTTACACTTATAGAACATCTCAACTCATAGCAGCCACAATTCAAGAACTAAATAACCCCATGTGGCATGTGGCTACTACATTGGAGAGCACAGATCTTTACAAATGAATCCAAAAGATTTTAAAAATCTAGAATACATGGAGACTCACCAAGTTATTCATTTTAATTTGAATGTCCAGGCACAGTATTGTGTATAAGTAGAAAAAGTAACAAACAAAGTCATAATCATGATACCATAATAATTCCACAAAAGATATTGACCCTCACAATAATTCAAGAGTGAGATTAATAGAAGTATTTGTGATAGATTAAATTCAGTGGAATGATTTACTTAAAACATGCATTAAAAATAGATATTTCTTTAATATTTTTGTAGTATATCAGTTTGTTCAAAACAAACTTCATCAGCTTGTTAGAAGATTTCTATGACTATAGTTTTGCTACTATGAAATTCTAGCTTTCAACATATATATGGTATTTTCATGCCCTTGATTGAAAAGCACAAACCTATAAATACACACAGACACACACACACAAGAAAAGATTTATCTATTAGAATCTTGTCAAAATATACCCCTTATCCAAACTTTAGGATTGAATGACTTATATATAAAACAAAGTCATCAGTTGTAGAATATTTTTGCTTACATTTAATTTGGGCTAAGATCAGTGATGTTAAGAGGATGTGGAAGTAAATACAGCAAGCCTATGCACCAGGCACTCTCCTAAGTAAATGCTCATGTAAATGTTTATTTTCACAGAATCTTATGATTAGCTATTATAACATACAATATGACTGTAGGAAAGTCATACACAAAGAGGTGAAGTAACTTACCCAAATTTGCACAGCTAGTAAACTTAGATATCAGAATCAAACATAAGCAGTCTAGAATTCATCCAAAGAAGCCCTGACCACATCAGGCAGGATTATACAAAAAAGTAGATTGTACACACTTGCCTGGTACACACACTGTCAATTTTTAAACGAGAGAAGAGGAGTTAGATTTTATGCAGAAATACAAAGAGCCTTGATAAAATAATCTTACTAGTCCACCCATCAGGCAAGTATATATTTCTTTGTGCTAGGCACTGTGATGGGCATTGAGGTGCAGTCCTGCATAAGATGTAAAAACTGAGGAGAAGAAGGGAACAAACAGGCAATTACAATGTGTTATTGGAAGTGCTCTCCTAGAAAAATACACAAAATGCAGTGAGATATACAGGAAACTTAGCCCAGCCTTGGGAGTTAGGAAGGCTAAGAGAAAAGTTGTTGAGTCCTGAAGAACTAGTAGGAGTTGAGTTAATGACTTGCAAATATATATAATGAAGCCTAAGGGTCTCCAGTGTTACTATCATGGGAGTAAGTAGTCCACCTGGGGGTGATAGATGCACCTCAAAATGTGATTAAACAGAACCATAAATTACAACCTCAAAATCTCATGTGGAAGGACAGAAGAGAATAACAAGTGTTTACAGTTGTTGAGTAAACTCTGTAGCAGGTGCTGATTATGTGATATATGTGCATTATCTTTATGTTCAGTTTTGTATACATCCAATAAGCTTCAAAAGGGTGGAAAACTTTCCCAAGATTAATGTGTCATAGCTCTCTGAATTAAAGAACCTGATTTTTCCTTTTTAGTATAATACTGTCTCCCGCTTTTTAAATTAAAAAGTGAACTGCCACATCAGACAACATGATTTGTTTGCTACTTTGGGGTACTTAGAGAAAGATAAGAGACTTTTAAATTTTCAAATAACTAACATTTTGGAATAGCTACTAAGGAATTTTGTCATTCATAGTGGCAATGACATTTTACATTTGAAGAACAATAAATCATTGTGGTATACAAACTCTTTTACTTCTCTTATTTGCTAACAGGTATTTATAGAACAGGCACTGTTAGTCTCATTTTAGCAGTGTGAATGCCAACATCTAAATATATCACAAATTTAAAGCATTCAGGTACACACAAAGCATATCTATTGATGCTTTGTCCGGATTAAGATTTTTCAAGATATTCTGTTCTCATTTAAGTGATCTAACAATTTTTACTTATATTTCTGTAAAAAATAAATTCTTTGCGATTAGAAAGTGAATAAAACTTAAATTACTTGAGTGTTTTGAAAGCAACAGCAGACAATAAAAGAATTTATGTCAATAGCCAAGTATAATTACTTTGTTATTAATCATTTAAACTGATTATGTTTTTATTTATAAAGGCTAACTTGAAATATTAAATCTTAAAAATGTTTTATTAAAGTAACACTGTACTAGATTTCTTAGGGACCTGTTTTGGGATGTGTGGAAAACATTTTCTTAATATCACATTGTGGATGGTTATATTTTACAGATTTGGAAAATAAAATATTCCAGGGATTTTTGCTAAACTGATGTGTTTTTTTTAAGATCATCTTTTTGTCTGGAATGTGTATTATACCAACGTATAAACTAGAACAGTTCAAATAACTCTTCTGTTAAAAAAGAGTTTATTTGAAATTGAAGGTCAACTTGATAATGTAAGATCATAATCTTTCAATGTTTCTTACTCTCTTTAGAGTAAAATTAACATAAATTTTAAAATATTCATTTTTGTCTCTTTAATATTATTTTCAACATTTCCTTGTTACCCTATGATACTCAAACAACAAATTTCTTATAAATAAGAAATGTATAATACATTTCTGATAATATTTTTATAAAGTCATGATACAATTTAAACTGAAAATGATTAAAATTCGTCAAGCACATACATATTTTTGCAAGATGCCTGGCTCGTTTTGTTAGTTAACTAACACTGCCTCACAACTGTCAGTATTGCGATGATTCCTTCCATTAGGTAAATAGGTCACAATTGATTTGCAAATCTAGCAAAAAAACTGCATGTCAGATTCTCCATTTATCTATAATTTCTTTATATAGAAAGCTCAGGAAAATTCTGCTTAGGTCACCAGGAATTGCTCTTGCTTTTTCTTACACTTTAGCAGGAAAAACAAAAGGATTTTTTTTTTTTTTAAATCTTAAAAGCAATTTAGGGTAATATATCACAAAACTTTATGTAAGGCATCTTTTTCAAAATAAATTTTTGGAGTTGGTGGAGGCTTCGAGGTGACTGACTAGGGGCATTTTGTACTTGCTTCATCCACTAAGAAGAACCAAAATAACAAGTAGGTAACTACTCACACTTTGAATAGCTCATCTAAGAAAGAACACTGGAATTAAACAGAAAAGTGGCAGGCTACACCTAAAGAAAGGATGGAGAAAGAAGCAAAGTAGGCTGTGTGGCTAGGATCAGCTGCGAACCAAGAGAAACTACCTAACATTGGAAAAGGGTCAGTGAAAGACCCTCAGAAGCCCACATTCTCACTGTAGGCTCCTATAATCTTAGTCATGAGAGAGTCCCTCAACCCTCATGGGTCCTGAAACTACATAGTGATCTGCCAGGAGATTGTGCAACAGCACTGCCCCAGGGAGAAAGATTGCACTGGGCCTCTCACAGTCATTGAGACCTTAGCAGCTATAGTACAGCACCATTTTAGAACTACACTTCCAACACACTGCACACTGCCCTGTGGCCCAGTGGTGCTGGGACAAAGGTGTAAGAGAAACACGGATTGTTCTCTCCAGAGCTTCGGATTCAGCAACCACAGGCCACCACACCCAGAATGGAGGTATGAGCAAAGCACAGCCTGCTGCTTTTAAGGCTCAGGTGTGAGTGTAGAGGACTACGTGCTCACAAACAGGGTCTTCCCGATAAGTCCTGCTCTCGCAAACGAAGCAGGGCGTTCCCCATAAGTCCTGCTCTTGCAAACCAAGCAGGGCGTTCCTTCCCTGTTTACAGGGAGGACAAAGGAGCCAGCTGCTAACAGCAGACCCTGGGGGCTTGTTTATGTGTAAACATCTTGGGAAATCCAGAAAGTCAGGGAAAGGTCAGAAAAACAACATGTGTCTTGTGACTTGGCAACATTCCACAAATGACTGTATAAAATAAAGCAGAGAGTGCCATTCGAGGCGGCCGCCATGTTTGTCTTGTCTTGTGTTGTCTTGTGTGTTCATTCCTTTGTTTAGGAAACACGTGGACCCCAACAGTGAGTGGAGTGCCAGTCTAGAATCCCACTCGCAAAAGACTGTGCATTGTCCTGGAGCTCAGCAACGCTGGGGTGGAGGCCCAAGAGAAGCCATGGATGATGCCCCTTTGGCTTAGGCATGAGCAACAGTGGGTTAATGCACATGATGCAGAGGCAAAACCAAAGTGTGGGCCACCACCAATCAAGGCACCATCATAGAGCCCCATCCCCAGCAGACCATTCTGCATGCTCTCCTGGATCTGTGCAGTGCTGGGGCTGAGGGACAAGAGCAGAGCTGGCTTCTGTCATGTTGGCTGCTGAGAAACAAAGAGGGAAGAGCTGGCTACTGGCCCTAGGATTTAAGAGTGAGCAACCGTGGGCTACCACACTCAGAACTGAGACAAAAGTGCTGCTGGGATTGAGATGTGAGTGACATGTGCACTCCCCATCCACTGGCCAAGGCTCCCATCAGTAAAAGTGTTACCACCACCACCCTCACCCCAGTGGCAGGGCAGCAGCACAGCCTCTGCCATACCCAATTTGAGCATTGTGCTGGTGGCCTGGGGAAAGAACCAACCCTCCCTACCAAGGCCAGCAACTATACACACCACTGGAGGGCCTGAGTATAAGCCAGCCCAGCCTAACTTTGCCCCTCTCCCCATGCCAGAACATACAGTCAGGAGCAAGAATATTGCCCAAATCTGTCCACCAACATTGGCACCTGAGCGCTTCGCCCAGGGGCCTGAGGTTGTGCATAATCACCCAGCTGCTACAACCACAGCTGGCACCTACCTGCCTAGGTCGCCTGCAGACCTGGCAACTGGCATACCCAGCCCATCACATTCCTTGCCAACACTAGCATGCACTTCTTGGGACCTAGAGTGCTATCCTGCCAGGGCCAGTGCCATTATTCATGATGTATCAACTACCCAGGAGCCTGAGAACTTGCGTACCTCCCTGGGCCGGGGCTGTCACTACTAGCCTCTGAGCAAGCCACCAGGAGGCCCCAAAATTGGTTTACCTGCACCCACTATCACTAGTGCCAGTATACACCATCTTAGGTCTCAATGACAAGCACACTCAGCCCTTCACTGCCAGCATTGGGCCCAAAGACTGCCCAATTGGGTGTCCTTGTTTCCAAGAAGACTGTACCACAGCCTCAATGAATAACTGCACCCTAACCACTGAGAAAATCTCAGATACAAATGATGCTGTTTATAGCCAAAGAAATTATACAGAGACCACACTACCGCTCACATTCAGAATCAAAGTTAAAGTACCCTAATCAATTAACAAACACCAGGGATTCATCCTCAGAAAAAAGTCCTCCTTATGAAAGCAAATTTAAAAAATTAGAAGAAATGACTGATACACCAGATGCATGGATATCAATAAAGACACATGAAACATAAGAAAAAGAAAATATGATACCTCCATAGGAACACAATAATTATCCAGAATAGATCCCAATAAAAATTCAAATTGTTGATTCTAAAGAGGCTCAGTGAGATCAAAGAGAAATTAAAAAAAAAAGAAATTAGGAAAGCAATTCAGAATATGAATAAAAAATTTACCAAAGAGGCAAATAACATAAAAATAACTAAATTGAAATTTGGAACTGAAGAATTCATTGAATGAAGTACACAATATATTTAAATGCTTCAACAATAAACTAGATTGGCAAAAGAAAGAATCTCAGAACTTGGAGACAGATTTTTGAAATAACCTAGTCAGATTAAATATGAATCAAAAATAATTTAAAAATAATATATGAATTTTCAGTGTCTCCGAAGGTGAAGAGAGAGCAAAAGGATTTAAACATCTTTTCTTTACTTTTCTTTTCTTTTTCTTTTTTCTTTTTTTTTTTTTTGACAGAGTCTTGCTCTGTCACCCAAGCTGGAGTGCAATGGCACAATCTCAGCTTACTGCAGCCTCAACTTCCTGTGTTCAAGTGATCAAGCCACCTCAGTCTCCTGAATAGCTAGGACTACAGGCACACACCATCACATCCAGCTTATTTTGTTTAGATTTTGTAGAGATAAAAACCAGGCTGGGCTCAAACTTTTGACTGAAGTGATCCTCCCACCTTGGCCACCCAAAGTACAAGGATTACAGGCATGAGCCACCAAACTGGCCAGACCACCTATTCAGCAAAGTAATAGATGAAAATATCCCAAGTCTAACAAGAAATTTAGATATGCATGGCCAGGAGACAGAAAGAACAATCATTACCCCCAGATGTGGTGGCTTACGCCTGTAATCTCAGCAATTTGGGTGGCCGAGGTGGACAGATCACCCGAGGTAAGGAGTTCGAGACCAGCTTGACCAACATGGAGAAACCCCATCTCTACTAAAAGTGCAAAAATTAGCCAGGCATGGGGGTGCATGCCTGTAATCCCAGCTACTTGGGTGCTGAGGCAGGAGAATTACTTGAACCTGGGAGGCAGAGGTGGTGGTGAGCCAAGATCGTGCTATTACACTCTAGCCTGGGCAACAAGAGTGAAACTCTGAAAAGAAAAAGAAAGAAAGAAAGAAAGAACAGAAAGAACGGAAGAAAGAAAGAGAGAAAGGAAGGAAGGAAGGAAGGAAGGAAGGAAGGAAGGAAGGAAGGAAGGAAGGAAGGAAGGGAGGGACATTTAGATATGCAGATTTGGAGGCCAGAGATTCACTAGTATCTTCAATGAAAAAACTTTTTTTCATTCACTGTTATAGTCAGAATAATCTAAAGTCAATGACAAAGACACAATTCTAAAGACAAAGAGAGAAAAGTGTCTAGTTACCTATAAGAACCCCATCAGACTAACAGCAGATTTCTCAGCAGATTTCTCAGCTGAAATCTTACAGGCCCAAATAGAATGAAAATGACGTGTTCAAAGTTCTGAAAGAAAAAAAAGTCTGACAAATGTACTATATTGAGCAAAATTATCTTTCATAAATGAAGGAGAAATAAAGTATTTTCATGAGAAGCAAAAGCTGAGGAAATTCGTCAGCATTAGGCTCACCATCCAGAAATGCTCTATGGAGTCCTAAACCCGGACAAGGAAGAATGATATTTACCATCATGAAAACACACAAAAGTATAAAACTCAACTGTAAAGCTAAAACACAAATGAGAAAGAGAAAGCACTTAAATGGTACCACTAGAGATAACCACAAAACCACAGTGACATATAAGAGGGGGGAAGAACGAATAAAAAATGTATAAAACAACCATAAAATAATTAACAAAACTTCACATATTAGTAACCTAGATTACAAATTGATTAAAATATTTACTTAAAACATGTAGACTGGATGAAAGAATTTAAAAAATGATCCAAATATATGCTGCCTATCAGAATTGCATTTTGTCTGTAAAGACATGTATAAGCTGAAAATAAAGGAATGTAAAACAAATATTTCACTCAAACATAAACTAAAAGTGATCAGGGAGAATTCAACATCATACTTGCAACATTGGAAAGATCTTCCAGACAGAAAATCAACAAAGAAATATTAATTAACACAAATTGGCAAACCTTTACCTAGACTAAGGAAAAAGAGACATGATCCAAGTAAATAATTTCAGAACTAAAAAAAGGAAACATTACAACTGATGCTGCAGAAATTAAGAAAATCATTAGTGGATACCATAAGCCACGATATACCAACAAATAGGAAAATACAGAAAAAATAGACAAATTCATAGACACATACAACCTATCAAGATTGAACTATGTAGAAATCCAAAATCTGAACAGATCAATAACAAAGTAACATAATTAAAGCTGTAATAGAAAGTTTCTGGTAAAGAAAATTCTGGGACCCAAAGGCTTCACTGCTGAATTCTACCAAACATTTAAAGAAAAACTAGTACCAATCTTTCTCAAACTATTCCAAAAAATAGAGTAGGGGGGAATACTTCCAAACTTATTCTACAAAACCAATATTACCCAGATACCAAAACCAGAAAAGGACACATCAAAAGAAAAAACTACAGGCCAATATCCCAGATTAGTATTGATGCAGATATCTTCAACAAAATACTAGCAAACCAACACACGTTAGAAAGGTAATTCACCATGATGAAGTGGGATTTATCCCAGGGGTGCAAAGATGGTTCGACACCTGCAAATCAATCCATGTGATACATCATAGCAACAGAATGAAGGACAAAACCATGTGATAATTTCAATTGATGATGAAAAAGCATTTGATAAAATCAACATCTCTTCATGATAAAAACTTTTAAAAACTGGGTATAGAAGAAACAAACCTAAACATAATAAAAGCCATATATGACAGACCCACAGCTAGTATTATACTGAATGAGGAAAAACTAAAAGCCCTTTCTCTAAGATCCAAAACATGTCAAGGATGCCCACTGTCAACACTGCTATTCAACATAGTGCTGGAAGTCCTAGTTAGAACAGTTGCACAGGAGAAAGAAATAAAAGTCATCTAAATTGGAAAGGAAAAAGTCAAATTATTCTTGTTTGCAGATGATATGATCTTAAATTTAGAAAAGCTTAAGGACTCCACAAAAAAAATTATTAGAACTGATACACAAATTCAGTAAATCCGAAGGAAAAAAAAAAAACATACAAAAATTGACCAACAGTGAAGAATATGAAAAAGAAATAAAACAATAATCTCATTTACAATAGCCACACATAAAATTAAATACCTAGGAATTAACCAAAAGAAGTGTAACATCTGTATCATAATAACTATAAAAAATTGATGTAAGAAATTGAAAAGAACACCAAAAATGGAAAGATACTCTATGTTCAAGAATTGGAAGAATCTATGTTATTAAAATGTCTATATTACCCAAAGCAATCCACGGATTTTACACAATCCGTATAAAAATACCGATGACCTTCCTCAGAGAAATGGAAAAACAATCCTAAAATTTATATGGAACCACAGAAGACTCAGAATAGCCAAAGCTATCCTGAGCAAAAAGAACAAAACTGAAGGGATTACCTGACTTCAAGTTATGCTACAGATCTATAGTAACCAAAACAGTATGATATTGGCATAAAAACAGACATATGAACAAATGGAACATAATAGAAAACCTAGAAATAAATCCACATACCTACAGTAAAATCATTTTTTTTTTTTTTTAACTAAAATGCATGGAACATACATGGGGGGAAAAGACAGTGTCTTTAATACATGGTGCCGGAAAATTGGATATTGATATGAAGAAGAATGAAACTACACTTCTCTTTCTTGCCATATACAAAAATCAAAGGCCTTACATCTAAGACCTCAAACTATAATGCCACTATAGTAAACCATTGGGGACACTCTCCAGGACATTGGTCTGGACAAAAATGTCTTGACCAATACCCCACAAGCACAGGCAACCAAAGTGAAAATGGGCAAGTGGGATAACATCAAGTTAAAAAGCTTCTGCAAAACAAAGGAAAGAATCAAGAAAGTGAAGAGACAATCAAAGAATAGAAGAAAAATTATTGAATTTTCCATCTGACAAGGGATTAACAATCAGATTATATAAGGAGCTCAAATAACTCTATAGGGAAAAACCTAATAATCTGATTAAAAAAATGAACAAAAGATAAGGTTTCTAAAAGACCGAAAATAGAGCTGCATTATATTCCAGCAATTTCACTGCTGGGTAAACACTCAAAAGGATCAAAATGAGTATATCAGAGATATCTGCAATTCCATGTTTATTACAGTACTGTTAACAATAGCTAAGATTTGGAAGCAATCTAAGTGTCCATGAACAGATGAATAGATAAAATATGATACATATATAGAATGGAGTACTATTCAGCCATATAAAGAATGAGATCCTGTCATTAGCAACAACATAGATAGAACTGGAGATTATTATATTAAGTGAAATAAGCTAGGCACAGAAAGACAAACATCACATGTTCTCACTTATATTTCGGAATCTAAAAATCAAAATGATTGAACTCCTGGACACAGAGAGTAGAAGAATGATTACCATACCAGGATGGAGAGTAGGAACATGAAGGGGAGGTGGGGATGCTTAATGGGTAGAAAAAAAAAAAAATAGAAAGAATGAATGAGACCTACTATTTGATAGCACAAAAAGGAGATGATTAATTGTACATTTACAAATAATCAAAAGTGTGTAATTGGATTATTTGTAACACAAAACATAAATGTTTGAGGAAATGGATACCCATTTCCTCAAATAGAAAGTCAAATAATCAAGTGCTATTTATACCACTGATGCAAGGTTGGTTCAATATATGCAAATCAATGTATGATACACCACATCAACAGAATGAAGGACAACAATCATATGATCATCTCAATAGAAATTAAAAAAATGCATTTTATAAAATCCAACATCCCTTCATGATAAAAACTGTCAACATATTGGGTACAGAAAGGGCATATCTCAAAACAAGAAAAGTCATATAGGACAAATCTACAGCTACCATCGTACTTAATGGGAAATAGTTGAAAGTCTTTTCTCTTAGAACTGGAAGACATAAAAACCCACTTTCACCACTCTCATTCAACATAGTACTGGAAGTCCTAGACAGAACAAATAGGAAAGAGAAATAAATAAAAGGCATCGATATTTAAAAATAGAGAGTCAAATTTTTCCTCTTTGAAGATAACAAAATGTTATATTTAGAAAAACCAATAACTGCACTAAAAACCTTTTAGAGCTGATAAATTTAATAAAGTTGCAGGATACAAAATCAACATATGAAAAATTAGTAGCATTTCTAATCACCAGTGATAAAATAGACAAAAGCAAAATCAAAAAGGCAATTTTATTTACAATAACTACAAAAAGAAACCGACCAATGAGCAAACAACAGCAACAAAACCCTAGGGATAAATTTAACCAAGGAGGTGGAAGATCTCTGCAAGGGAAACTACAAGACACTAATGAAATAAATTGAAGATAATACAAACAAATGAAAAGACATGCTCATGTATCAGAAGAATTATTATTAATGCAATCCCTATCAAAATACCAATGTCGTTTTTCACAGAAATGTAGCAAACAATTCCAACATTTGTATGGTCAAAAAATTAAAATATAAAAGAACCCCAGTCAAAGTAATCCTGAGCAAAAAAATCAAAACCAGAGGCATCACATTAGCTGACTTCAAAATGTATTAAAAGGCTATAGTAAGGAAAATAGCATGGTGCTGATATAAAAGTAAGCACATAGGCCAATCAAACAGAACAGAGAATCCAGAAATAAATTCACATATTTACAGCCAATGGATTTTAACAAAGCTGCCGATAACTTATAGTGGGAAAAGGACACCCTTTTCAATAAATATTTCAGAAAAATTGGATATCTATGTGCAGAAGAATGAAACAGGAGCTCTATATCTCACCACATACAAAAGATCAATAGAAGATGGAATAAAGACTTAAAACTACATACAATCTTAAACTATAAACTACTAGAAAAAAACTTGGAAAAACACTTCAGGGCTTTGGTCTAGGTAAAGATTTTACAGCTAAGACCTCAAAAGGGCAGACAGCTAAAGCCAAAATAGACTAATTGGACTAAAATGAAAAGATTGTGCTTGGCAAAGAAATCAACAGAGAGAAGAGATAACCTGTTAAATTAAAGAAAAGATTTGCAAATTATTCATCTGACATTGGACTAATATTCAGAATATATAAGGTACTCAAACAACTCAACAATAAAAAATATATTTAAAAAGTCAGCAAAGAACATGAATAGTCATTTTTCCAAAATGACATACAAATGGCCAACATGTATAGGAAAAAATGCTTAACATACTAATCATAAATGAAATCAAAATCAACACCACACGAGATATCTTCAAACCTAAGTTAGAATGGCTATTGTTAAAAAGACAGAAATAAAAAAATAACAGATGACAGGCAATGATGTGGAGAATAGAAAACTCTTATGTACTGTTGGTGGGAATGTAAATCATTACACCACTATAGAAAACGGTATGAAGATTTCTCAAAAAACTAAAAACAGAACTACCATATGATCCAGCCATCTCACTACTGGGTATTTATTCGGAGGAAAATAAATCAGTATATCAAAGGGATACCTGCATTCGTTTGTTTATTGCAGTGCTATTCATAATAGCAAAGCTATGAAATCAAATGTCCATCTATGGATAAATGGATAAAGAATATGAGACATATATACAGAATTGAATACTATTCAGCAACAAAAAAGAATGAAGTAATATCATTTCCATTAACTTGGATGGAACTGAAGGTCATTATGTTAAGTGTGATAACTCAGGCACAAAAAGACAAATATATAGCCTCCTTTATGGGCATTAAATATTCATCTCATAAAAGTAGAAAGTAGAATGATAGATACTAGAGGCTGGTAAAAATGGGAGAGTTGGGGAGGGGATAAAGAGAGGTCACTTAACTGGTGCAAACATATAGCTAGATAAAAGATGTCAGTTTTATTGCTTGATAGCAGAGTAGTGTGACTTTTGTTAACAGCAATATATTTTATATTTCAAAGTAGCCAGAAGACAGGACCTGAACTGTTTCCAACACATAGAAATGGCAAATACCCAAGTGATGTTCACTTCAAGTACCATGACTTGATCATTACAATTTTAAGTAAGTACCAAAGTATTACATCTCACAAATACGTAGATTTTTATGTATTAATAAAAATAAGTTTGTTGCAGATATATATTGCTGCTTAAGAAGGAATTTCAAACTTTATTGACTTAAAATAACATCAATAAATTATTTTTGATAATTTTCTTTGTTGATTAGGCTCAACTGAATGGTTTTACTACTCCATGTCATGTAGGTGAGATTATCCATATGGTAGCATTCATCTTGAGTTCTTTTGATCTGGAATATTGAAGATAGTTTAATTTTCTTTTAGAGTTTTTCTTCAAGTGATTTTTAGTCATTTGCAGTCTAGTCTGAGCTACTATACTTTTCCTCTTTGGTACCCAAATAGCAGAAGTGGATGTACACATATCTAGAAGTCTTGTATGACTGCAGCAGCCAGTCCCCAACATGGGCCTCAATGATTCCCATCTTATGGTCTTCATATCTTTGTGTGGTTCCCACCCACACTGTTCCAAGGCTGTTCTTTGTAAGCAATAGATACATCGAAAGTGATAGAATATAACTTTTGAAATTACATTTTAAAAGACTCTATGACTTCCTTTCTGGGCATTGTCTCTCTCTCTCTTTCATTATAAAACATGGCCATCTGGTTGGAAACTAAAGCTTCCTGCCAGAGGTTATGTGAAGTAAACTTGAAAGAGGATTCTTCAACCCTAAATGATTGTAACCCCAGTTGACAACTTGACAACATCTTTTTACGAAATTTGAGATAAATTTGCCAACTAAGCTACTCCCAGGATCCTCAGAAACTGAATTGATAATACATTCTTGTAATTTTAAGCTCCAAATTTTGGACAACTTTTTAGCCAATAGCTAGATAATATACAGACACAAAATGCCTTTGCTTTATATTGATAAATTTTATGTGAACTTTAAATTTTTGTGATATGTCTAGATATACTACATTTTCATTAGGGATATCAGCATATAATTTTCTTTTCTTGTAGTGACTTAGTTTAGCTTTGGTGTCAGGATAATGCTGGCATAATAAAATCATTTTATAAGTGTTCACTACTCTTCAATTTTTTGGAAGAATTTAAGAAGGATTGACGTTAATTCTTCTTTGAATGTTTGGAAGAATACACAAGGAAGTCATTTAGTGCTTGGTTTTCCTTGGTGGGAAATTGTTGATTACTGATTCAATCTCTTTGTTATTTGTCTGTTCTGCTTTTTTATTTCTTTAGTATTACATTTAGATAAGTTCTATGTTTCTAGAAATATATTTAAATATTCTAGGTTATCATTGGTGTATAAATGTTCAAAATATTTTCTTACAATCCTTTGTATTTCTGTGATATCAGTTGTACTGTCTCCTCTTTTATCTCTAATTTTATTTAAGTCCTTTTTTTTTATTCATAGCCTAGTAAAGGTTTTCAATTTTATTCATCTTGTAAAAATCAACTATTGGTTTAATTGATATTATATATTATTTTTTATTTTCATTTTTTTCCTTCCTTTGTAGCACTTTTTTAATGAGGTAAAATATGCACAACATAAAATTTAGCAATTTAATCATTGTTAAGTTTACAATTCAGTGGTAACAACTACATTCATATTGTTGTGCAACCATCACCACCATTTATCTCCAGATGTTTTTTCATCTAGAAAAGCTGAAACTCTTTATCCAGTAAACAATAACTCTCTATTCCCTCTCCCCTCCAACCCTTGCTGCCAAATACCATCTTATTTTCTGTTCCTATAAATTTAGGACAGATTCCGTATAAGTGATATTGTACAGTATTTTTTATTTGTGACTGGCACATAGAGACAACCGTACTATTTTCTAGTTACTATTTGCATTAAATATGTTTTTAAATCCTTTACTTTTGACCTATTTATTTCTCTAGAATTGTTAGCCTCTTGTAGACAGAAATATAACTGGATCATGTTTTCTTTTAAGTCTATTTTTCCAATCTTTATTATGTGACTAAATTATTTAATCCATATACATTTAAAGTAAGTATTGATAAGTAATAACTTATTACTATCATTTTTTCTGTGTGTTTTAGGTATGACTTATAGCTGTTTTGTGCCTCATTTTATGCATTACTGTCCTTTTTTGTGTTTAGTTGTTTTTTTTTTTTTGCAGTGAAATATTTTAATTCCTTTCTCATTTTCTTTTGTGAATATTCTATTGTTACTTTCTTTGTGGTTACCATGGGGATTACATTTAACATCCGAATGTTGTAACACTCCAATTTGAATTCACACCAAGTTAACTTCAATGGCATACAAACAATCTGCTTCTATTCAGCTCCATCTCTAATTCCTTTTAAAGACTGATATTGTAAAATCATAGATTTATATACTGTGTATCCAAAACCAGAAACTCATGATGTTTTATGTATTAATCTCTTAAATAATGTAGAAAACAATATGTTGATTTACAAATGAAAGTTACAGTAATACTAGGTTTTAAACTAACGGTAGATTTAAAAAAATGTCTATCTCCTAAAGAATACAGAATAAAAAAGTGGAGTAACAAATCAAAGTTAAAATAATACTAGCTTTTATAATTTCTAATATATTTGCCTCTACTAAAACCTTCTTCATGTTGTTGTCTAGTGTCCTTTCATTTCAACTTTTTAGATGTCTTGTAAGAAAACTCTAACAGTAATGAACTTTTGTTTATCTGGGAAGTTAGAGTTCCTCCTGAACTTTTTGAATTATGGTTTTCATAAGTATAGAATTTTTGGTTGACAGATTTTTCTTTCGGCTTTAATATATCAGCATACTGCCTTCTGGCCTATAAAATTTCTGATGAGAAAGCATCTGACAATTTTATTGAGGATCACTTAAATGTGATGAGTCATTTCTCTGACTGTTTTCAACATTCTGTTTTTGATGGTTGATGTCAGTCTCTGTGTTCATCCTACTTCTAAAAGATTGTTGAGCTTCTCAAAAATTTATATTTATGTGTTTCATCATATTTGGGAAGTTTTCAGCTATTATTTCTTCAGATATTCTCTATAGCTGTTTTTCTTTCTCTTTTCCTTCTGGGATTTCCAAAATGTGTATGTTTGTCTGCTGGATGGTCTATCAAAGGCTGCTTGACTCTATTCACTTTTCTTCAATATTTTTTATTCTGTTCCTCAGACTCAATAATTTCAACAGCCTTATTTTCAACTTTATGTATTATTTTTTCCATGTGTTCAAATCTGCCTTTGAATCCCTCCTATGGTTTTTTTTATTTCAGTTGTTATACTTTTCAGCTCCAGGCTTCTTAAATTTTCTTTTAAAATTCATGTATTTTTATTAATATTTTCATTTTTATTATACATTATTTTTGGACATTCTCCACATATTCCTGTAGATTGCTGAGCATTTTTTAGATGGTTGCTTTAAATTCTTTATCTAGCAAATGTGCCATCTAGTCCTTCTGAGGGACAATTTCTGGTTTATTTATTTATTTTTGAATAGGCTATATTTTCCTGTTTCTTTGTATATCTTATGTCTTTTTTTTGGTGAAAACTGGACATTTGAATTTAATAGTGCAGTAAATCTGGAATTCAGGTTCTCCTTTTGTCCCAGGATTTGCTGATTTTTCAGTTTTCATTTTCTATTTTTTTTTCTTTCCATTTTGTAGGCTATTCCTACTCTAATGTAAACCTGTAGTATAAACTTAATTTCTTCTCAGGTCTTTTTTGAACCTTAGCAAGCATGGTGACTTTCTAAATTCTCTATATATACGGTTGCTTTTGAATGTTCTAGACTTTAAATATCTAGTTCCCAATACAGAAAAAGAGAAAAATGGGAGTGAGGTAAGAAAAGTAAAAAATATAAGAGGGTGTTGGCTCTTTTAAATCTCATGGAAGTTGCTTCAGACCAAGGTGAAGGGCCTTGCAACAGCGTTAGGAGGAGTGCAAGAATGGTGGCCCCACTCTGTGTTTGCATCTCCAATATAAGCACCAGCAAAGAGTAATCTGAACAAAATCCCGTATTTTTGGAGGACAGGATACTTTTTGCCCACCCTGGCTCCCACAAGTGGCCTGCAAACTGCTTCAGGAATACACACACAGCTGCCTGCCAAGGGGCTGGTGGCTGTGTAGATGTATCTTGCTGTGAATTAAAATTGTCAGAAGTTAACGGAAATTTACCATCTATGCCTTCCCCTGTAAGTTTCAATAGTTCAAATAGATACCAGACCTTTAAAATTGTTATGTAGACAGGCTTTGCTAGTGCAATTGTAGTCTGGGTGAAGAGAAAGATTTTTGGTGCTTTCTACTCTATCATTTTCTCAGGATCCTTGCCTCATCTATTTCATTTACTTTGCTCTAACCTTTCTTTTTTTTTCCTCTTTAGGCTTAAGTTGTTCTTTTATTTCCTTGAGGTAAGTTGTTTATTTGAGACCTTCTTTTTTCATGTAGGCATTTATCACTGTAAAGTTTCCTCTTAGTGCTGCTTCCGTTGCATTCTATATGTTTTGATACGTTTCATTTCACTTTCAGCTGTCTCAAGATTTTTAAAAAATTTTCTTTTGATATCTTCTTTGGCTCACTGGTGCTCAGAAGTGTGTTGCTTAATTTCTATATATTTTTGAAATTTTCAGTTTTCCTCCTGTTGCTGTTGGATGGAATGCTGAATGTTTCGTATATCTGTTTCATTCATTTGGTCAATAGCATTGTTAAAGTCTGTTGTTTTCTTATTAATTTTCTGTCTGTATGATTGATCCATAGTTGAGAGTAGAGTATTGAAGTCTCCTAGTATTATTGCATTGCTGTTTATTTTGTTCTTGATTTCTGTTAATATATGCTTTATATATAGGTGCTTTGTTGGTATGTGAAAATGTATTCAAATTGCTATGTTTAATTGATACATTAACTCTTCTATAATTATACCATAACTTTCCTTGTCTTGTACCAGTTTTTGATTTAAATCTATTTTGTCTGATAAAAATATAGCCATGCCGCTCTTCTTCTCTGTTTTGATTATGATTTACTTGGAATATCTTTTCCCGTTGCTTCACTTTCAATGTATGTGTGTCATTAAAGCTAAAGCCAGTCTTATAGACAGCACATAGTTGGATCTTTTTTGTGCCCATTTGGCCACTTTACAACTTTTTATTAGAGTGTTTAATCCATTTAAATTTAAAGTAAATGTTGAGGCTGGGCATGAGGCTGGCCATGCCTGTTATCCCAGCATTTTGGGAGGTGGAAGCAGGTGGATCACTTGAGGCCAAAAGTTCAAGATGAGCTTGGCCAACGTGGTGAAACCCTGTCTGTACTAAAAATACAATTAGCTGGGCATGGTGGCATGCACCTGTTATCCCAGCTTCTCAGAAGGCTAAGGCAGAAGAATCACTTTAACCCAGGAGGTGGAGGTTTCAGTGAGCTGAGAACACACCACTGTGCTCCAGACTGGGTGACAGAGCAAGTCTCTGTCTCCAAACAAACAAACAAACAAAAAACCAACAACCGGGCACTGTGGCTTATGCCTGTAATCCCAGCACTTTGGGAGGCCAAGGTGGGCAGATTATGAGGTCAGGAGATCAAGACCATCCTGGCTAACACAGTGAAATCCTGTCTGTACTAAAAATACAAAAAATTAGCCAGGCGTTGTGGCACATGCCTGTAGTCCCAGCTACTTGGGAGGCTGAGGCAGGAGAATTGCTTGAGCCCAGGAGGCAGAGGTTGCAGTGAACTGAGATCCTGCTACTGCACTCCAGCCTGGGCAACAGAGTGAGACTCTGTCTCAAAAACAAAACCAACAACAAAAAAATGTAAATATTGATAGGTAAGAACTTGCTGTTGACATGTTGTTAATTATGTTCTGTTTTGTAGTTCTTTGCTCTTTTCTTCTTTTTTGTTTTTTTATAATTTCATAATTTATCTTTGATAATTTATTTACAAAGGTACATTTTAATTTTTAATTTTCATATCCACTATACATTTCTTTAATTTTTGTGTATCTACTATAAATTTTTCTTTGTGAATACCACAGGGCTTACATAATCTTCTTGCAGTGGCCTATTTTAAGCTGATAATAATTTAACCTCCCTCACACATAAAAATGCCATACATTTTCTTCTCCCTACACAATACTCTTTCTGTTATTGACATCAAAATTACATTTTAAAATATTGTGCATTAGTTAATTATTATAATTATAGTTATTCTTAATACTTCTGCCTTTCAACATTTACACTAGGGTTAAAGCTGATTTACACATTACTATTAAAATATTAGAGTACTGTGTGTTTACATATATATTTTCCTTAACCACTGAGTTATAATTCTTTCATGTGCTCTCATATTTCCATTTGGTTTCAATTTGAAGAATTCCCTTTAGCAATTTTTGTAATGCCTTTCCTGTGGTGATGAACTCCCCACAACTTTTATTTGTTTGGCAAAGTCATTATCTTGCCTATATCTCTGAAGAACAGCTTGGTCGGATAAAGTATTCTTAACTGGAATGTATTTTTTTCTTATAGCACATCAAATATATCATTCTACTCTCTCGGCCTGCTGTTTAGATTACACATTATATAATAAATTGACACTCCAGGAATATTTGGCCTTTTATACTATTCTTTCTTGGTACCTCTGAGGAAAAAAAAAAAAATAATTTCAAACATCAATCAATGCAAACTGCAAAATACCTTGCATTTTGTTTAATGAGAAATGCCTCACTTACATAAGAAATACTCACTTACATAAGAAATACTATATTTTTTTCTATAAAACAAAGAAAAGAAATATAAAAGTGGAGAGATAAATCTTCCTAAAGTTTAATCATAAATCTAATGCAATTCAAAACCAAATCCTAGAGAGGAGTTGATATAATATAAGCCATAAGAGTGCTGGCTCTAAAGTCAGATGGCCTGAGCTAAATGTAAACTATAGCATTAGCTCTGTGATATATCACAAACTACTTAACCATTATTTCACAGATAAACAAGACAATCAAAATGAAGAACAATTTTATTTTTATTGTGATGAATTTATACTAAAAACATTTTCACACTCAAAGATATGTGTATTTATAATAATTCAAAATACATTTTCATTATGAGAAAATGTGTTAAAAAATTAAAAGATCATTTGTACTGTAATATACTATGCAGTCCTTATGAATAATTTTTCAAATTATGTATAATGACATGAAAATTGGCCATCTTATATTGCTAAGTGAGAAAACATATTGTTAAATATTCACTGTGACCACTATGATCCTATTTTTAAAGTGTAATACTTAATATTTTAAAAAATCTTCTATTATCTATCTATCTGTCTAACTGTCTATCATTTATCTATGTACCTACATATATATCTGAGATGGATTGTCTGTGTCCCATCCCAAATTTCATCTTGAACTGTAATCCCTATAATTCCCATATCTTGGCAGGGACACAGTGAGAGGTAATTGAATCATGGGGCAGGTCTTTTTTGTAATTTTTTATGATAGTGAATAAATCTCACAAGATCTGACAGTTTTATTAAGTGGAGCTCCCCTGCACATGCTATATTGCCCGCTGCCATGTTAGATGTGACTTTGTTCCTCATTTGCCTTCCGCCATAATTGTTAGGACTCCCCAGCCATGTGGAACTATGAGTCAATTAAACCTCTTTCCTTTATAAATTACCCAGTCTCAGGTGTGTTTATTAGCAGCATGTGAACTGACTAATACAGTAAATTGCTACCAGTAGGGCGGGTGTTGCTCTTAAGACACCTGAAAATCTGAAAGCATTTTTGCAACTGGGTAACAGGCCGAGGTTGCAACAGTTTGAAGGGCTCAGAAGAAGATAGGAAAATGTGGAAAAGTGTAGAACTTTCTAGAGACTTGTTGAATGGCTTTGACCAAAATGCTCACAGTTATATGAACAATAAGGTCCAGACTAACATGGTCTCAGATGGAGATGAGGAACTTGTTGGGAACTGAAGCAAAGGTGACACTTGTTATGCTTTGGCAAAGAGACTGGCAGCATTTTGCCCTTGCCCTAGAAGTGTGTGGAACTTTGAACTGGAGAGATCACTTAGGGTATCTGGTGGAAGAAATTTCTAAGCAGCAAAGCTTTCAAGAGTTAATTTGGGGGCTGTCAAAATGGTTCAGTTTGATATATTCACAAAGATATTGTTTGTAATGGGAACTTACATTTAAAAGGAAAGTAAAACATAAATGTCTGTAAAATTTACAGTCTGATAATGCAATAGAAAAGAAAACCTCATTTTCCTGAAGAGAAATTCAAACCAGCTGCAGAAATTTGCATAAGTAAAGAAGGGTCAAATGTTAATCGCTAAGGCAATGGGGAAAATGTCTCCAGGGCATGTCAGAGGTCTTAGCAGCTGCTCCTCCCATTACAGGCCTAGAGACCTGGGAGGGGAAAATGGTTTTGTAGGCCAGACCCAGGACCTGGCTCCTTTGTGCAGTGTCAGGATTAGGTGCCTTGCATGCCAGTTGTGCCTAAAAGGGGTCAACATACAGTTCAGGCTGTTTCTGGGGGTGCAAGTCCCAAGACTTAGCGGCTTACACATTGTGTTGGACCTATGGGTGCACAAAAGTCAAGAATTGAGGTTTGGGAACCTCTACCTAGATTTCAGAGGATGTATGGAAGTGCCTGGATGTCTAGGCACAGGAAGGATTCAGGGACAGAGCTCTCATAGAGAACCTCTGCTAAGGCAGTGCAGGACGGAAATGTAGGATGGGAATCCCCACACAGACTCCTCACTGGGGCACTGCCTAGTTGTGTGAGAAGAGAGTCACTGGCTGGCATGGAGTGTCTGTATCTTTTCCAGGCAAATGGTGCAAGCTGTTTGTGGATCTATTATCTACTGATGGATCTATCACTGGTGGATGATAGATATACTGACAGCTTGCGTGGTTTGCCTGGAAAAGCCACAGATACTCAATGACAGCCTGTGAAAGCATATAGGATAGAGGAGGTATACCCTGCAAGCCACAAGGGTGGAGCTGCACAAAACCATGGGGACCCACCTTTTTCATCAGTGTGCCCTGGATGTAAGATATAGAGTCAAAGGAGATCATTTCAGAGCTTTGAGATTTGACTGACCTACTGGAATCCAGAAATTCATGGGGCCTGTAACCCCTATGTTTTGGGCAATATCTTCCATTTTGAATGGCTGAATTTATCCAGTGCCTGTACCTCCATTGTATCTAGGAAGTAACTAACTTGCTTTTGATTTTACAGGATCATAGACAGAAGGGACTTTCCTTGTCTTAGATGAGACTTTGGATCTCATCTTGAATTGTAACTCCCATAATTCCCACATGTTGTGGGAGGGACCTGATGGAAGGTAATTTAATCATGGGGAGGATCTTTTCTGTGAAAGTTCTCATGATAGTGAATAAGTCTCATGAGAGCTGATGGTTTTATAAAAGGGAGCTCTCCTGCATATACTTTCTTGACTGCCACCATGTAGGACATGACTTTGTTCCTCCTTCACTTTCTACCATGATTGTGAGTCCTCCCCAGCCATGAGGAACTGTGAGTCAATTAAACCTCTTTCCCTTATAAATTACCTAGCCTCAGATATGTCTTTATTAGCAGCATGAGAACAGACTAATACAGTATCTATCATCTATGGAGGTAGACCTCGTTTTGTATAAGTAGACACAAGATGTGAAAGATATCATATACTTGCAAAAATCCTCAATAAAATACTGACAAACTGAATCCAGTAGCATATCAAAAAGCTTATCCACCATGATCAAGCCAGCTTCATCCTTGGGATGCAAGGCTGTTTCAACATATACAAATCAATAAACGTAATCCATCACATAAACAGAACCAATGACAAAAACCACATGATTATCTCAATAGATGCAGAAAAAGCCTTCAACCAAATTCAACAGCCTTTCATTCTAAAAACTCTCAATAAACTAGGTGTTGATGGAACATATCTCAAAATAATAAGAGCTATTTATGACAAACACGCAGCCAATATCATACTGAATGAGCAAAAACTGGAAGCATTCCCTTTGAAAACCAGCACAAGATAAGGATGCCCTCTTTCACCACTCCTATTCAACATAGTGTTGGCAGTTCTGGCCAGGGCAATCAGGCAGGAGAAAGAAATAAAGGCTGTTTAATTAGGAAAAAAGAAAGTCAAAGTGTCTCTGTTTGGAGATGAAATGACTATATTTAGAAAACTCCCTCATCTCAGTCCCAAATCTTCTTAAGCTGATAAGCAACTTCAGCAAAGTCTCAGGATACAAAATCAATGTGCAAAAATCACAAACACTCCTATACACCAAGAACAGAGAGCTAAATCATGAGTGAATTCCCGTTCACAATTACTACGAAGAGAATAAAATAGGAATCCAACTTAAAAGGGAAGTGAAGGACCTCTTAAATGAGAACTGCAAGCCACTGCTCAACAAAATAAAAAAAGGTCACAAACAAATGGAATAACATTGCATGCTCATGGATAGGAAGAATAAGTATTGTGAAAATGGCCATACTGCCCAAAGTAATTTATAGATTAAATGCTATCCCCATCAAGCTACCACTGACTTTCTTTACAGAATTGGCTAAACCAAATTTACATTTCATATGGAACCAAAAAAGAGCCCACGTAGCCAAGAAATCCTAAACCAAAAGAACAAAGTGGAAGGCATCATGCTACTTGACTTCAAACTATACTACAAGGCTATAGTAACCAAAGCAGCATGGTACTAGTACCAAAACAGAGATGTAGCTCAATGGAACAGAATAGAGGCCTCAGAAATAACACCACACATCTACAACCATCTAATCTTTGACAAACATGGCAAAAACAAGCAATGGGGAAAGGATTCCCTATTTAATAAATGGTGCTGGGAAAACTGACTAGCCATATGTAGAAAGCTGAAACTTGATCCTTTCCTTACACCTTATACAAAAATTAACTCAAGATGGATTAAAAACTTGAATATAAGACCCAAGACTATAAAAACTCTAGAAGAAAACCTAGGCAATACGACTCAGGACATAGGCATGAGCAAATACTTCATGACTAAAACACCAAAAGCAATGGCAAAAAAAGCCAAAATTGACAAATGGGATCTAATTAACCTAAAGAGCTCCTGCACAGCAAAAGAAACTATCATCAGAGTGAACAGGCAACCTACAGAATGGGAGAAATTTTTTGCAATCTATCCATCTGACAAAGGGCTAATATCCAGATTTTACAAGGAACTTAAACAAATTTACAAGAAAAAAAAATCCCATCAAAAAGTGGGGAAAGGATATGAACAGACACTTCTCAAAAGAAGGCATTTATGCAGCCAACAGACACATGAAAAAATGGTCATCATCAAAACCACAATGAGATAACATCTCATACTAGTTAGAATGGCGATCATTAAAGTCAGGAAACAACAGATGCTGGAGAGGATGTGGAGAAACAGGAACACTTTTACACTGTTGATGGGAGTGTAAATTAGTTCAACCATTGTGGAAGACGGTGTGGTGATTCCTCAAGGATCTAGAACTAGAAATTCCATTTGACCCAGCAATCCCATAACTGGGTATATACCCAAAGGATTATAAATTATGCTACTATAAAGACACACATACAGGTATGTTTATTACAGCACTATTCACAATAGCAAAGACTTGGAACCAACCCAAATGTCCATCAATAATAGACTGGATAAAGAAAACGTGGCACATACACAATATGAAACACTATGCAATCATTAAAAAGGATGAGTTCCTGTCCTTTGTAGGGACATGGATGAAGCTGGAAACCATCCTTCTCAGCAAAATATCACAAGGACAGAAAACCAAACACCACATGTTCTCACTCATAAGTGGGAGTTAAAAAATGAGAACACGGCAGGGCGCGGTGGCTCAAGCCTGTAATTCCAGCACTTTGGGAGGCCGAGAGGGGTGGATCACGAGGTCAGGAGATCAAGACCATCCTGGCTAACACGGTGAAACCCCGTCTCTACTTAAAAAAAAAAAAAAAAAAATATATATATATATATATATATATATATATAATACAAAAAAACTAGCCGGGGGAGGTGGCAGGCGCTTGTAGTCCCAGCTACTCGGGAGGCTGAGGCAGGAGAATGGCTTAAACCTGGGAGGTGGAGCTTGCAGTGAGCTGAGATCCGGCCACTGCACTCCAGCCTGGGCGACAGAGCGAGACTCGTCTCAAAAAAAAAAAAAAAAAAAGAACACATGGACACAGGGAGGGGAACATCACACACCACGGCTTGTTGAGGGGTGGGCAGCTAGGGGTGGGAGAGCATTAGGAGAAATATCTGATGTAAATGACGAGTTGATGGGTGCAGCAAACCAAAATGGCTCATCTATACCTATGTAACAAGTCTGCATGTTGTGCACATGTACCCTAGAACTTAAAGTATAATAATAATGAAATTAAAAAAATAAAGACACCAATTTGTAATAGTTAACATCGGTTGTCCCAGTGTAGAATGTTTAGAAGGTATAAGAAAAAGGGATTTTTACTTTTGCTATTTATCAGGAAATTTTACGGCATAATTATCAGAAAACCAAACAAAATTTGCTTAAGCAAAAAATATATCTATCAGCTTACTTAATAGGAAAACTAGAAAAAAGCTGGACATTTAGTTTAATTGATTCTGTGGTTAAATTATGTTATCAAAGGCTATGCTATTTTCTTTTCTTCTATCATTTTTTGTTTACATCACTCCTCATGATTGTTAGCTACCTGTCAATAGCAGTAAGTGCTCTACTATTTTCAATGATGATAGAAATTCTCTCTGGTTTAAAAAAAGGGATTCCAACAATTCTGTTTTTTTGTATTTCAAGGCCAAAATGTGGTCACATAGTGATTAGTCAATCAATCACTGATTGACCTATGCCACTGCAGTTCAACCTGTCAGGCTTATTCCTTTATCTCAAGTCAATTTCCTAAACCACATTGCTTCCAGTCATCCAACATGTCTGCTGTTGTATTGATTATCATCTTTTTTATCATATGATAATCATATCTTTGTAAATTAAAATACAATTTTTGAAAAGTAGTGATAATTTTTAAATGTTTGACAATCATCCGATATATCATAACTGTGGAAGTCTGCTTGTAAAATTTTAGTTAAACCTAGCAAAAAATTCTAAAATTTCTGAGCTTATAAAAAAGTACAATGCAATAGGCAGAGATATTTATGATCGTTTATGATGAAAGTAAAGATGATCTTTTATCATTTGCTTTGTATAAGACAATTTTACTTTGGAACCTTGTCTTTGCTTAAAAAGATAGTAAAATGTCACCAGTATACTACAGGTTGAGCATTCTTAAAATCCAAAACTCCAAAATCCAAACTCTTCTGATAAGCACTGTTCCACCTGTATAATCTATAAAAGCCTAAGGAAAGGACATTTTTAACACTAAAAATTAAATATGGTTTGGTAAAATAAGAAATTTTTTTTCACCATAGGCCCATCTTACAGTTCAGAAAAGAATTAAAAGGAACCTGGTTCAAAGAGAATAAAAGTAAAATAATGTAAACATCAATTTTTAAAATATTAATGTAAAATTTTCAATATAATTAGGAAATACTATCAATTATAATTTTTAACATCTAAGAAGTAATTTTTAATAATGCTTATATCTCTCACTGGGACTGATGAGATAACAAATTTTAAGAGTTGAAAGTGGTCAAGGTTAGTAATAACATTTATCAGATAATGAATTATATGAGGTAGCTCTTTGGAAAACTCATTTGCTGCCTTCTACAGTAAAGTGACTTTTGGTGGATTACCTCTCTGTATTCCACAGTTAAACTACAGATTTACTATAAAAACATGCATTTATGATACATTTTAACTGGTTTTCTTAGCTCTTTAGAAATTGTGGAATGTTAATCAATAATATTTTTATGTGGAATATGAATAAAATATAACATTTTTAAGTGATGAAGCTTCATTTCCCAATAAAATCAACAGCGATATATATAATAAAAATAAATAAATTTAATTATTTTTACCTCCACTTCGTTGCTTGTCATATCTAAAAACAAGATTAATAATTTTCAGATAATGGAAATTTACTCTGATTTTATAATAAGAAATGAGATGAAAAAAACAATTATTTCAGATTCTTTTTTTTTTTTATGTCTAGTTTTGTTTGAGCACAGCTTAAACAAAGCACATACTTTACGAAAGACTACATTACTAAAATTCCAAATCATTCCTTAAAGTCTAGATTGTGGCAGACAAAATCACCTGTTTGCGAGTGTTTAATGCCGTGAGCCAATATAAACTGAATGAATAGAAATTCAGTCCCTCAAGTATTTAAGTATTTATTGGTAAAAATAGACTGCATTATCCTCATGTCTACACTCAGCTTTGTTATTAGTACCCTGTTAATAGCATTCCGCAAATATATTTTTCCAAATAAAAAAAATATCTTCAGCAGGGAATTCTTGCCTTTCAAGGAAACTTCTTACATGAAATAACATATGGACTTTATTGTAATTGCTTCCTTGCTTTCTTTGTCACAGTGCTCTTTGAGGAAGCCCTCCTGGACCCATGCACTCCACTTTAGCTACTCTTTCATGCTTCTACTCTGTGTTTCATAAAATCCTGATAACGTACTTCATTGCTGGAACACTAGATAGATCTAGAAAAATGGTGTTCTATGGGCGCCTGTGAAGTGACTGATACTGAGATTGGAATGGTAGAATATTTTTTATGGGGGTATCAAATATAGATTAAAAAGCAGAGACTTTTAAAAGGAAAACATTTTCCTACAAAATCTATTTCCACTTTGTCATTGGAGTGGTTGGAAAGAGAAGTAAATTTCATAGACTTGCTCAGTGGCGTCTAATTACTTGCACCCTCATACGATTTTGGCTGTGAAAGTTAGATGAAAAACATCTGTCTGTTTTTGCTCACGGAAAACAAAGTTGTGGAGACCAGAGCACATACAGGCAGTTGAGGAGCCACACACTCAGATCCCCAGCCTTTAGTCACCAGTATCATGTGAATGGGAGACAGCTGTGACAGTAGGCGTAGCTTAGTATCCTCTGGATTTTGGTGATGTGCACTTAAACTTGGGAATCTCTGGCTGATCCTGACTTTCATTCCTAGCCCATTCCACAGTTTTTTCAAGCTATAAATTATATGAATTAGATTTCCTTTCTGTTTGACATACTTTGGAAAGATTTACTTCCTGCACTGAGCCCAAATTGATACATACTCTTTGTTATATTCTTTGCATGCATGTCTTTTCTACTAGTTGGTAGCACTCTTTTTGAATAAGAATAGTACCTTTGCTTATTCTTTCATTCATTTATTCATCCACGTGTCATACTTACTCTTTATATTTCTACGTCCTACAATTACATAATGCTTGACATAAATGCCCAAATAAAATTCACTTAATTAGTGAATTAAGAAATGGGTCATGTTAGGTAATGTTTAAGGTAATAGAGATACAGAGGTTAAACAATATTACCAATAATATAAAAATAACATTTACGAAACATGTATTGCATGTCAGGCTCTGTGTACAGAATTTCACATGCATTGATTTTTTAATTTTTATTAGCTTAATTTTATGTGTTTTTTGGTTTGTTTTTTAACTCTTATTCCAAAGATTTAGGTACTAATGATCACGTCACATACAAAGTGACTAAAGATGAAACATGTTAAATAACACAATATTGGGGTAAATTGGATTTAAACATAGGTGACCTAATTTAATAATTCATACCCTGATTCAATACTCTTGAATTGTTAAGATAGCTAGTAAAGAGATCCTTAAAGAGATGTATGATACTACTTGATAATTTCCATGATACATCAGCAGGATCAGAGGAGACATATGCCTGAAGCAAGAGTTATTTAAGCATTGAAGTACAAACAATTATAGAAGTTAGGAATAATAGAAGTGATACATAATGATGTTTTAGGTGGAAAGAGATACACATATTAGAGAGGAAAAGTGACATCAGAGAGAGCATTGCTGAAACAGAGACAGAAAGGGGATTATTATGGATGAGGCTTAGTGAAGAGTGGTGGAAAATGGAACAAGAGTCAAGAGAGCGACTGACCAGAAGAGTCAGGTATACATTTAAAGGTAATACAATGCTTTTTTTATGAGGGTCACAGGGTGGTATTGCAACATTTAAAAACCTTTGAGAAGATTTCCATCACAAAGAGATCACTTTAGAGCGGTGTAGATAATTTATAAGTTATTTAGTGTGGTGAAATTAGAATTGGGAGATAGAAGATGAAGCTGTTTGCGAGAAGACAAGTGAAAGTAATCTTCTTTCATCTTTGGAGTCTGAGAATCTAACACAAATACTAGCACCTAATAGGACAGCAATTCATATTTGCCAGCTTGAATTGAGGCTGGTACCTGAGAGTCAGAGAGGTTTAACTTCTTTTTTATTTATTTATTTATTTATTTATTTATTTATTTATTTATTTAATTTTTATTATTATACTTTAAGTTCTAGGGTACTTGTGCACAACGTGCAGGTTTGTTACATATGTATACCTGTGCCATGTTTGTGTGCTGCACCCATCAACTTGTCAGCACCTATCAACTCGTCATTTACATCAAGTATTGGGAGTTATACCTGAGAGGTCTAACTTCTTATCAAAATTTACACAGTTCTTGGGTGGTAGAACCGGGACAAGAGCATAATCCAGTACTTTTACCTTAAACAGAATCAGGGTCATTTACAAACGAATATAGGTCATTTACAACATGAACAATTTTGCTACGTTTGTCCAGAAATGCACTTGAAAAACACACACAGTGTGGCTAAAGCTACTGCTAAATCTAAATCCTTGTCTTCTTTTATTGTGTGCTTATTTTCTGAGTCCCTAGCCTCAAATGTTCTATTACTACTTTCTCAGTGATCTCTCATTCTCATTTCACTTTCCTTGCTCCTTATGCCTCCCATCCATAAATATATTTCTTCTACTGACAAAGGAAAAATGTAGTGAAAAAGAAATATGAACTTGGGGGTGAAGACACTAACACAATCATAAGCTATTAAGGCATTCCATTAGAAATTCTACATATATATACTTTTTCAATAAAAATACAAAGAGGTTGGCCGGGCGCGGTGGCTCAAGCCTGTAATCCCAGCACTTTGGGAGGCCGAGACGGGCGGATCACGAGGTCAGGAGATCGAGACCATCCTGGCTAACCCGGTGAAACCCCGTCTCTACTAAAAATACAAAAAAAAAAAAAACTAGCCGGGCGAGGTGACGGGCGCCTGTAGTCCCAGCTACTCGGGAGGCTGAGGCAGGAGAATGGCGGGAACCCGGGAGGCGGAGCTTGCAGTGAGCTGAGATGCGGCCACTGCACTCCAGCCTGGGTGACAGAGCCAGACTCTGTCTCAAAAAAAAAAAAAAAAATAATAATAATAATAATAATAATAATACAAAGAGGCAACTTTTTTTATTATGCTATGGTAATGTTACCTTTTTTTCTTTTCTTTTCCCAGTAACTATCTCCCCCTGAGAGACAGGATTCTCCCATGAGGTCCAGAGACTAACATTTCTGTGGACTTAATCTGTATGTCCAAGGACACTTCAAAGGTTAAGTAAATTATATTTCTAACCCCATGATCACTAAATCGTAAATGCTAAAAGCTTTAAATTTTGACAACTTTGGGCCTTTAATTTTGAATAAGTGAATAAGGATTCTTCTATCTCTGTGAAATATCAGACATTGCACATAAGAAGTGGGCTATAAGCATCTACAGTCTGGGATTTATCAAAATACCTTTTGTGAAGATTTGGCTGGTTCTGGAAGTACAACTGGTCAAAATACACTACAGAAAATGAAAAATATTTACACCATATTTTTGTTTAAAATTAAATACATAACATTATTTTCAAAGTCATCTAGGATATCTATTTGGAAAGAAAAAGTCTTCAATTTACATAAAATGATCTAAACATATAATTTGTTACTTTTGGTCTTCATAGAGCCAAAGTGTTGTCTCCCTTAGATAATTTTAAATGAATTTTACACTTTCTCTTCTATTAACCAACTTGGAAATATCAAAATACAATTAAACCGAAGAAATCAAAGTACTTGTTATAACTGAGCATCAGAGACACAAGCCTAGGGAACAGCTGCCTAACAGTGAATGTTCTTTTGCAGTTAACACCTGGGTGGCTCTATTTATAGAAAGGTATCACAGGTTTAAAGACAGAGGAAAATGGCTCACAAATCCAATAAAACTTGGAATGCATGACTACCTGCAATATCAGGGGATTTTCACCCAATATATTTGCCAACAAATCAATAACATGAGTAAAGCCTTCTGCACTGTGGGCAATCAAATGCTCACGAACAGGTACCACTGCTTAAATTAATATAATCCTCAAAGTGCTCTGTGTGTTTCAGAGCTAATACCACTGAGGCTTAAAATTCACACGTGATAAGCTAGAGGATATTTCTTAATAATGGTTTAAATAAAAGGAAATTACATGAAGATTCTGAATTAAATGCTCCCACACTGAATGGGCTCAGTTTAAGTTGTTCTTGTCTGATGGCATATTACTTATTGTCTGTATTTCTTTATACAGCAAAAAAAGTAGCAAGCACTTAAAAAGTTATGTTGCTATTTCACCAAAACTTATGACTACCTTTTGAAACTGTTATAAAGATTGTGTTGGATATCATGCCTTATTGAAATGGCTTCCATCCCTCACCCTTTCAGACTCAGATCGAAAATCACCACCTCTCTGAAGCCTGCCCAGACACCCTGAGGAAAATCAACAGCGTTTTTCTTTGTTTTTAATTCCTCTCTTGCAGCATTCTCACACTATTTTGTAAGTATCCCTTCTGGCTTTTGAATGTAGCATAAGGACCTGACACATATTTTACTGAGTAAATGTGAAGACCATATCAAGTAAGCAGCAGAGCATATAAACAACATCTGCCATACAGGTTAAGAGTGGTGCTGGGTTTTTATTATATATAGTTTTACTTTGAAAGTCAAGCTTTAATGTGGAAGAAAATCTACAAAGGAAAGTCGTGTGTTTAATTGTGTAACTTAAAACACAAAGATTGTGCTTAAATTGACATATTCAGAGTTTGTCAATGTGCTAGTGTTGTATTCTGCTCTATAAAAAGTTTAATAACACAGTTACACTATAGTTTTGAATAGCTATTACCTATCAAGCATGAGGTACCAGAGATACAAAGATACAGATGAATTAGGCAGAGTAATTGAGCTTAAGAAAATATTAAATGAGGCCGAGCGCAGTGGCTCATGCCTGTAATCCCAGCACTTTGGGAGGCTGAAGTGGGTGGAACGCCTGAGGTCAGGAGTTCAAGACTACCCTGGCCAACATGGTGAAACATTGTCTCTACTGAAAATACAAAAATTAGCCAGGCGTGGTGGTGGGTGCCTCTAATCCCAGCTACTTGGGAAGCTGAGGGTGGAAAATGGCTTGAGCCCAGGAGGCAGATGCTGCAGTGAGCTGAGATTGTGTCACTGCACTCCAGCCTGGGCGACTGAGTGTGATTCTGTCTCAAAAGAAAAATAAAGAAAATACAAAATGAGCCAAAAAGATCTACTCTCAAAAAATCTTTAAACTTATCAAAAATGCATTTTATATGTATCCTTTATTATTTCTTTTAAATAATTATTGCTGAAGAAATAAAATACAGTTAACATCACATCAAAAGACTTTTTTTTTTCCTTAGATAGAAAGCTACAATTGTTTGGCGAATTTGACAAGTTAAAGAACAGAGCATATACGTAGATACTTTCAACAAAAGTATCTATATGTGACATTTTAATGCTGTGACTAGTCATATCAGAGTGAGAGAGAGAAAGAGAGGAGAGAAAGAAAAAGAAGGAAGATAAAGAGGAAGTGAAAACAATAAAGAAGAGGTGAGCTAGTAAGAAAGAAACAGTAAAACAGGATTAAGAAGATTTGGGACTCGGTGCAGTGGCTCATGCCTATAATCCCAGCCCTTTGAGAGGCCGAGGCAGGCAGACTGCTTGAGCGCAGGAGTTCAAGACCAATCTAGGCAACATGGCAAAATCCAATATCTGCCAAAAATAATAATAATAAATATACAAAAATTAGCCAGATTGTTGGTGAGCACCTGAGCCTGAGGAATCTGAGGCTGCAGTGAGCTATGACGTCACCACCGCACTCCAGCCTGAGTGACAGAGTGAGACCCTGTATCAAAAATAAATAAATACATACATAAAAGAAAAGGGAAAAAAAGACGACGTGGGAAGTGAGATTAAAAGGAAACGAAAAAGTAATGAGGAAAATAGGAAAGAAAAACAGCAGAGAGGAAAAGTCTAACACGGACAAAGGAGGCAAATGTAGACATGAAGATCAAAGGAAAACAAACAAACAAAACATTAACTAAAATAGTTGACTGCAGCATTGCTAAGGACTGGGAAATGGAAGATGATACATGCAGGGAATGGCTACATTTGTATAACAGCCTTTTAGGCTTATTTAACTCTTTAAATTATGTGATTGTATAACTTGGGTTAACATAGAACCTAAACAAAATCTTCACTTGGCCCTTAACTTTTCCAACCACCAGCATTTTCTTTCCTCTCTTTCATGACAAAAGCCTTTTAAAATAATTTTCTGTATGTGGTGTTTTCATCTCCCACAGCACCAACTAATTCAATTCTTAAACTACTCCAATAAATCTTTAGTCTACAACATTGTTCTGAATTGGCTTCTGTTAAAGTCAGCAATGATCTACATCTTGCCAAAGTCAATGTTCCATTTGAAATTATCTTACTTGACTTCTCGCTAGTGTTTGACACAGTTGACCACTGGATTCTTTCTTGAAACAGTCCTCCTAAGTCCACAGTGACATTATACACACACACACACCCACACACACACACACACACATATGTGTGTATATATATATATTTCTCTCCATTTCTACTTTCCTCGTGGCTCATTTTAAGCCTCCTTTGATAAGTTTTACTCCTTTGACAGATCTCTAAGTGTGAAGGACTCCAGCTCTTGGTATTCAGCCTCTGTAGTTTATCTTTCTAGCCTTCCTCTCAAGATGATTTTTCCAATCTCATAACATAATTACTAGTCATATTTTAATGACACTCAATGTTATATTTTTCTACCAGACCTCTTCTGGGCTCCAGACTCCTATATCCAATTGCTTATTCAATGTTTCCACTCTGTCTGCTAGGAATGTGGATGCCAATAGGGCCACAATAGAATTAGTAATTCCAATTTTCTCTCAATCTGTTCCTGCTCAAATTCACTTTTCCTAAACCTTTTTCATCCCAGGTATGGGCATTGTTATCTATCCTTTTACTCAGAAAAAAAAAAAAATCATAAGCCTTATTTCCTCACACTTCACACCTATTTCTTTTTAGATAGCCTGTCACATCTCTTCTGCCAGAATATAGTCCAAATTCAAACATTTCTCATTATTTTTACCGCATTTCCAAAACATTCTTACTTGGGATCTTGAAATAGGCTCTAAACTGGAATCTTTTATTGCATTATGCTTAAATGTAGTATATTTTCCACACAGAAACCAGAGATATGTTTGTAAAAGGTAAACCAAATTATGCCATTCCATGCCCACAAACTTAGAATGGATTTCCGTTGAAATCTAACTTATATCCACATTCACTTACTTTGTTTACATATTTTTATATACTTGGTCCCTCTCTGACTCTCCAAACTCATTGTTACTTCTTATTCACTATGTTCTTCCCGTACTGGTTTCCTTCTTATCCCTCAAACAATAAGCTTACTCCCATTTCTGTGCCCTTGCTATTTATTCTTCTTTGAAACTTCTTCAGGCAGATATTTACGTGGCTCTCCGTTTCTTTATTCAGGTCTCAACAAATGTTCTCTTCTCAGAGAAGCATTTCCCGATCATTCCAGCTACAGTAAATTTTTCTCTCCCCTCTCCTCCACACCATATTCTATGTAACATTAATTCATTTTTTTTCCAGAAAAAATGTAGCACCTGATTTTACTAATGTTTCTTTATTTAAAAAGTCTTTCCTCTTCCATTAGGATATAAGGTTGCTCCCTCCATTTGCCATGTCATATCTAAATGAGTCTGGCACAAAGCACATGCCTAACACAATGCTTTGTTTACTGAATAACTGAAATTACTGTTTTAAATTATGCGACAGGCAAGGAGAATTCAAAAGTCCTTTGAATAGTTGGACAAAGTGTATAATTCTCCCAGTGTATCTTCTTTTAATCCTCCTGAAATATTCTGGACTCACAATTTGAAACCACTTGTGAGCCACTGATGTAATATATTGATTTATACCCCCCCTACATTTGTATATTGTTGTTATTCTTTTTACTAGGGATTCTCCAACTTGCATTCACCAAAGGTATTTCCTCCTGGAATATTATATGATATTTCTTCCTATTCTACACTGTCACTGGAGTTACAAAGCCTGACTCTCCTCTGTGCCTAGAACGCTTTCTGTATCCACAGTATCCAACACTTGTTCCATTGTTTTGTCGCTCTTCATCTTATCACTTTTTGACTGTGAGGTATTAGAGGATGGAGATTTTTCATCTTGTTTACATTTGTATACCTAGTATTTAAAACAGAGTAAGACATAATATTATATAAGTCACATATACCTGAAACTTTCTAGGGTGCATCTATTTTCATACAATCTATACCAATGTTAGTCAGAATTCAACTTTTTTTTATTATTAAATAGCAATGATGATTTCTACAATGCTAGTGAACCATTTACAGTTTACTTAAAATTAAATAGGAAGGTAGAGAGTACATTATATAGTATGAATCAATTTTTCTCAAAATTTTTCATTATTTATCTCTGTTGAATTCGTTATCCCTGCAGACCAACTTCTTGGTTACTAATTCTTTCCTAATCTTTTCCCTACTCTCTACAAACCTCATTGACTCCAAAATTCTATGGTGACGTCTTCTTATTATTTTGTTGTAGAAAACAACTTATTTTAAACTTTGCTTCCTTACTATTGTATTCCAGTTCCCATTATACCATCTGATGGGGAAAATTTGTTTAAAAATCACGTCTTTTAAAAATAATCCATGAATTTTAAATACAAAAATTACTTTTATCATAAGGATCTCTTCTTTATTTGGTATTATTTTCTTCCATCATAATAGATAAAAACAATTTTTTTTTAAAGTGCAGGCAATTTTATATAGCTAGATAGCTAGATGGCTACCTAGCTGGCTAGCTAGTTAGATAGATAGATAGATAGATAGATAGATAGATAGACAGACAGACAGACAGACAGACAGACAGACAGACAGACAGATAGATAGATAGATAGATAGATAGATAGATAGATAGATAGATAGATAGATAGATAGATATACAGTTCTCATATTGTCCTTATTGGATTCTTTAGCTGTCATGCCTGTTTAACAATCTTCTAGTGCCAATGATTTTCACAACTGGAACTATTCTCAGGGAATCTTTGCACTATTTGAAATATACAATATGTTTTATGTAAAAGAAACCCAAGCAACAGTAGCTTAAATGAGATATAAGATCATCCTATGTAATGAAGATAGAAGTAAGAAGCTGGTTTGGCATATCTGCTTCAAGAAGATTTTTAGGGACCCAAACCTTACTGTATTGTTGCTTCATGATAGGAAATTACTGCTATCTTATATGTCTCAAATGTTTCATCATCATGCTTTTTACTCAGGCAATGGAATGGAGCAAAGAATGAAATAAGAAATGCACACCTCTTCTCTTGAAGGAAAAAATTCAGAGCAGCTCGTATCACTTCTGCAAATATTATACTGGCCAGAATATAATTATAACTCTACACTTAGCTGCAAGAGAGACTATAATATGTAGACTTCATTCTGGCCAACATTTGATCTTCTTAAAAATTGGAGATTCTGATACTATGACAGAAAAGGGAAAATTGGATGCTAACTGGATATACCCGGCACTTTTGCCATAACCTCCTGTTTCTTCTAAATAGATTAAATTTGGTTGAAAAATAGGCAAAAACTATGAAAAATTTAAAAAATATAAAATGTGTCTTAGACATACAAAAATATTCATTTTCACTCACAATAAGAAATATGTAATTAAAATTTATGTAGAGAGAGTGATATAAATAAAAATGGCAGAGTAATTAGCTCTAATGGCCCATGTCTCCACAGAAACACTACAAAAACTTATCAGAAACAGTCAGAATATACTTTGTCAGAACTCTGGAAAAGTAATCAGAGGTTTACAACAACCAAGAAAATGCTAAATCAAGAAAGAATCAATATGGAAATGGCAGTAGAGCTTTGTGGTATTTTCACTTGTCTTCTTTGGTTCCACTGTGGTCTTGAAGATGGCAGTCCATGTTCCTAGTGTGAGACCATATTCCTTGGTTCCAGAGAGAGTAGAACAACTATAACATACATAAGCAAGAAAACATAAACTACGAAGAAGGACACATTCTGGTTTCTAGAGTTATCAGATTATAATATTAAAATGTCTATTTTTCAGCAAAAAATATAAAGCACACAAAATTAAGAAAATATTGTCTGTTCATACCAGAATTTAAAAGAAACTTTCCCCAAGGAAACAGATAAACTGAACCTTTTAGACTTATTCTTAAATATGATTAAAAATTTGAAGAAAATCATGGATAAATAACTAAAAGAAACCAGGAGAAATATGTCTTAACAACTAAAGAATAATCAATAAAGAGATTAAAAGTATAAAAAGAAAACAAATTTCAGCACTGTGAAATGCGATAACTAAAATGAATAATTCACTTGAGGGTTTCAACAGCATATTTGATAAGGCAGAATACAGATTTAGTAAACTTGAAGATAGATAAATTAAAATTTTATGGTCGGAGGAGAGGAAAAAAATGAACAGAGCTTAAGAAACCTAGGTTAACACCACCACGTGTAGCAACATACATTCATAATAAGAGTCTCAGAAAGAGAAAAGCAAGAGAGTATTTGAAAATAATAATGGCTCTAAACTTCCCAAATTTAATAAAAGGCATGGATCTCCAAAAGAAGATTAACAAACTCCAAGAAGAATAAACAGAGAGAGAGATACACCTCAAGACATATGACAATCAAACTGTCAAAAGCCAAAGCCAGAGAATCTTGAAAGCAGCAAAAGAGAAGCAATTTTGTCGTGAACAAGGGATCCTCAGGAAGATTAGCAGTTAATTTATCTGCAGAAACCATGGAGGTCATTAGGCAGTGGAATAATTTAAAATCAACAAAGAATGTTAATGCAAAAAATGTTGAAAGAAAAACTGTCAGTTAAGAATTCTGTATCTACCAAAACTATCCTTCAAAAATGAAAGTGATATTAAAACATTCCCAGAAAATCAAAAGCTGAGGATGTTTGTCCTTAGTAATTGGCCCTAATAAAGAAAATCCTTCAGTCTAAAATAAAAGAACACTGGACAGTCCATGAAGCCATATGAAGAAATAAAAAGGCACTGGTACAGATAACTACATAGGAAAATACAAAGCCAATATTCTTGTATTTTTGTTTTGTGACTCTCTCTCTCTCTCTCTCTATATATATATATACACACACACACACGCACACACACGCACATTTTATTATGTATGTATGTATGTATGTATTTATTTATTTATTTTGGAGATAGAGTTTCACTCTTGTTGCCCAGGCTGGAGTGCAATGGTGCGATCTCAACTCACTGCAACCTCTACCTCCCAGGTTCAAGAGATTCTCCTGCCTCAGCCTCCCGAGTAGCTGGGATTACAGGTGTGTGCCAGTACATCCAGCAAATTTTTGTATTATTAGTAGAGACGGGGTTTCACTATGTTGGCTAGACTGGTCTTGAACTCCTGACCTCAGGTGATCCATCCACTTCAGCCTCCCAAAGTACTGGAATTACAGGCATGAGCCACCGCACCTGGCCTGTAATTGTTTTTTTCTTCATATATGGTTTAAAAGAAAAATGCATAAAACATTAATTAAAAATCTATGTTATGGTCATATAATCTATAAAAATGTAATTTGTGACAAAAACAATTTAAAGCGAAGGACAGAGTTGTATAAGAGCAGAATTTTTGTTTACTAGTGTAGTTAAGACAGAATAAGTAAAAATAGATCGCAATAAATTTAGTAGGCTTATTTTAATAGCAGAATAATCACCAAAAGATAAATAAAAATATTCAGACAAGAAAATGAGAACACTATAAAGACTGTAAAATATAGAAAATTAAATACAGAAGAAGGCAATATGTAGGAAATAAGAGATAAAAAAACCATAGATTGAAAACAAATGGCAAAAAGGCAGAAAACTTTATCAGAAATTACTATAAATTTTAATGGATTGAAATTTTTCCACTTAAAAGGCGAAGATTGGCAGAATAGATCCAATTATATGCTGTCTACTAGAAACTCATCTGTTCTATAATAAAGAGTTCTGAAAGACACACCACAACAAAGAAAATACAAGAAATTTTTGTTTTTATTATGATTACAATGAATCAAGTATAAAAATACATTTCAAAAACCCTGAAATTTGACTACAGAAATTTATTTAAGATATTAGAGGTGCTAAAGAATATCATGACTTTTTTAGTTATATTAACTCTGTAGCTTTGGGAATTCATACTAATGTAATTGAGAAGTGGCAAAATATTTGAGAATTGCTTTAAAACATTTTTCAAGGAAGAAAATCATAGTCAAGGATAAAGCAAAACAAAATATTAGTAATTCTTTCTGGGTAGTGGGTATATAGGGTTCATTATGCCATTATTTTTACTTTTTAATATGTTAGAAATTTTTTCTAATAAAAACTATTTAGAAAACACTTGGAATCTGATTACTTCTGAACTCCATCTATGTGTTTTATTCTTAGAGAAGTTGTTACCATTTCTCACCATGATTATTGCAATAGCCTGTAATATCATTTCCCCTAACTCATTTACCAATGTCTATTAAGTCTATTAGAAGATGAAGTAATCATTTTCAATAGAAGTACAAATAATTCAACTTTTTCTCATAATTGTCTTAATTTCCCACGTCCTTCAGAGTCAGAGCCAAAGTCCTTGCAATGGCCTATCTGACTACATTAACCTTGCTTCCCTTAAATTTCAAACCTGGCTTTACCACTTCTCTCTGAGTCGGTGGCTTCAGTTAAACTAGCCACTTTCCTCATGCCAAATATGTACCACCTTAGAAGCTGTGCTCTAACTGCCTCCTTTTCTTGGGATCCACATGGCTAGCTCCCTTACCTTCTTCAAGGTTTTGCTCAACATTGCTTTCTTAAGGCCTAGTGTGGCATTCCTTATCTTGTCACAGTTAAAATTACAGACTACTTTTCCCCACCTCAAATATTCTCCACCTCTCTAATCTGCTCTGTTTTTATAGCATTTATCACCTTTCAATATATTGTAATTAATTGTACTATTAAATTATCGATGGTTCTGCTGCTGGGTAAGCTCTATCAGGGGAGGGAGTTTTATCTATGTATGTCCATGTTTGTTCACTACTGTATCCTGAATGATTAAAATAGTACATGGAGAATCATAGAAAATCGATAAATATTTCTATTGTAAATTAATGACTGAATTTATGAGCTACTGATAATATTATATTTGAAAACATTAAATATGAGAGTGTGCATAGACAAGCCACATTATAGTAAAAATTCAATATATGTCAACTTAGATAACACATGGAATTTGAAGCAGGTTGTTATCTCACAGTCTCAATTTTTTTTTACCTATATAAATTTGATACTCTCCAGCTAAAAGAACACATACATATTAATTTCATTTAGTTTCAAATGAAATAAGGAAAAATAGAACTTTGACTTTTTTCTAAATATATGTTAGATTTTTTTAATATCTGTTGTTGTTCAAGGAGAAGTAATTAGTAAAGAATTTCTATTGTTGAGAGTTAATTAGTGCAGTAAGTGTGACAGGATATATCAGAAATCACAAAGTTTACATAAAATTGTTAAAACTGAGTAATTAATAAAATATGTTAAAATATGTTTTATAACTTATCTTTTCCAAATGCAAAACAGACTAGATGGATGAAAGTTTATTTAAAAGCTATGTTCAGTCTTCATATCTTCTCAGTGTGATACTCACACCTCTTGCTCATTAAGAAAAATCCACATGCACTCTCAGTATTAAATAAAAGAAAAAAAGCTGTCTTTGAAATTGGAAGTAAAATGTATAGAGTGTAAAGGGTAGATATGTACAATGGCTTATTCTTTTGCATAACAAATTAGAAAGCAATTCATAAAGTACAAAAGATCTGAGAAGATCTGTTACTGCTAGAGATTAATATAGTCCATGTGATCAGAGGAATGACTTCATTGCTCAGCAGTTCATTTCTAGCACCTATGGGTAATGCTAGGTACTGGTGACAACTCATCAAATAATTTAATTCAGCAAAAATGTTGTTAAAATGTCAAATACAAATTTTAGAATTTGAAAGACCTATATTGAGAGCTTTATGTTAGACTAACACTAAAGTTATTAATTTATAGCCAGAGCAAATAAAACAATGAAAAAAGTATATATATATATACACACACATACACACACATATATAAAATTATACTTTAAGTTCTAGGGTACATGTGCACAACATGCAGGTTTGTTAAATATGTATACATGTGCCATGTTGGTGTGCTGCACCCATTAACTCATCATTTACATTAGGTATACCTGCTAATGCTATCCCTCCCCTCTCCCGCCACCTCCACGACAGACCCCAGTGTGTGATGTTCCCCACTCTGTGTCCAAGTGTTCTCATTATTCAGTTCCTACCTATGAGCGAGAACATGCAATGTTTGGTTTGCTGTCCTTGCAATAGTTTGCTCAGAATGATGATTTCCAGCTTCATCCATGTCCCTACAAAGGACATGAACTCATCTTTTTTTATGGCTGCATAGTATTCCATGGTGTATATGTGCCACGTTTTCTTAATCAGTCTATCATTGTTGGACACGTGGGTTGGTTCCACGTCTTTGCTATTGTGAATAGTGCCACAATAAACATACGTGTGCATGTGTCTTTGTAGCAGCATGATTTATAATCCTTTGGGTATGTACTCAGTAATGGGATAGCTGGGTCAAATGGTATTTCTAGTTCTAGATCCTTGACGAATTGCTACACTATCTTCCACAATGGTTGAACTAGTTTACAGTCCCATCAACAGTGTAAAAGTGTTCCTATTTCTCCACATCCTCTCCAGCACCTGTTCTTTCCTGACTTTTTAATGATCACCATTCTAACTGGTGTGAGATGGCATCTCATTGTGGTTTTGATTTTCATTTCTCTGTGTCCTGGATGGTATTGCCTAGGTTTTCCTCTAGTTTTTTTATGGTTTTAGGTCTAACATTTAAGTCTTTAATCCATCTTGAATTAATGTTTGTATAAGGTGTAAGGAAGGGATCCAGTTTCAGCTTTCTACATATGGCTAGTCAGTTTTCCCAGCACCATTTATTAAATAGGGAATCCTTTCCCCATTGCTTGTTTTTGTCAGGTTTGTCAAAGATTAGATGGTTGTAGATGTATGGTGTTATTTCTGAAGGCTCTGTTCTGTTCCATTGGTCTATATCTCTGTTTTGGTACCAGTACTGTGCTGTTTTGGTTACTGTAGCCTTGTAGTATAGTTTGAAGTCAGGTAACGTGATGCCTCCAGCTCTGTTCTTTTGGCTTAGGATTGTCTTGTCTATGCGGGCTCTTTTTTGATTACATATGAAATTTAAAGTAGGTTTTTCAAATTCTGTGAAGACAGTCATTGGTAGCTTGATGGGAATGGCATTTAATCTATAAATTACATTGGGCAGCATGGCCATTTTCACGATATTGATTCTGCCTATCCATGAGCATAGAATGTTCTTCCATTTGTTTGTGTTGCCTTTTATTTCGTTGAGCAGTGACTTGTAGTTCTCCTTGAAGACATCCTTCACATCCCTTGTAAGTTGGATTCCTAGGTGTTTTATTCTCTTTGAAGCAATTGTGAATGGGAGTTCACTCATTATTTTACTCTCTGTTTGTCTGTTATTGGTGTATTGGCATGCTTGTGATTTTTGCACATTGATTTTGTATCCTGAGACTTTGCCAAAGTTGCTTATCAGCTTAAAGAGATTTCAGGCTGAGATGATGGGGTTTTCTAAACACACAGTTATGTCATTTGCAAACAGGGACAATTTGACTTCCTCTTTTCCTAATTGAATACTCTTTATGTCTTTTGCCTGATTGCCCTGGTCAGAACTTCCAACACTATGTTGAATAGGAGTGGTGAGAGAGGACATCCCTGTCTTGTGCTAGTTTTCAAAGGGAATGCTTCCAGTTTTTGCCCATGCAGTATGACACTGGCTGTGGGTTTATCATAAATAGCTCTTATTATTTTCAGATACGCCCCATCAATGCCTAGTTTATAGAGAGTTTTTAGATACTAGCTGTTGAATTTTGTAACCTCAACCCATGCTGCTGTGCATTATTTTAGCCTCCACTTATATAGGCTGGGTAATGACCAACCAGACTGTATTCAGAAGATCCCTTTTAGTTAGACAGGCACGGCGATCCACTCCTGTAATCCCAGCTACTCTAGAGGCTGGGGCAGGAGAATTGCCTGATGTGAGGAATTCAAGGCTGAAGTGAGCCTTGATTAAAGCATGGCATTCCAGCCTAGGTGACAGAGAGGGACCCTGTCTTTATATAAATAAATAAATAAATAAATAAATAAATAAATAAATAAAAATAGATATATGTATAGATATATGTGTGTGTATTTATACAAATAAATAAAAATAATAAGAATATTTTCAAAAGTATTGAAAAAGATTCTAGACATTTAACTTAAACATGTCTTAACTTAAAATAATTTTTAAATGTTTTCAGGAAAGCAGTGCGTAAGAAGCAGATTTATACTGGATAATTTCAGTTTGAAATTATGGTCAATCAGTGTATAGTCTAGGAATGCAAGTTTCTTCTTGAAAAAACTTAAAATATTCTAAAACATAAAAAAATAAAAAATCAACACTGTAGAAAAACAGTCCTGCAAAAAAACACATCCCAGTGACTGGAAGTATTTAAGAAGATCTGTGCATGACACATTTAAAGTGCTAAAGGGAAAAACTTTTATCCTAGAATAATGATACGCAGAGAAAATATCCTTCAATCATGAAGAAGAAATAACAACCTTCCCAGATAAACAGCAGTGGAGAGATTTAATCAACACCAGACTTGTCCTACAAGAAATGCTTAAGAGAGTTCTCCTATCTGAAGGAAAAGGATGTTAATGGGCAAAAAAAATCATCTGAAGGTACAAAACTCACTGATAATCATAAGCACACAGAAAAGCAAAATATTGCAGCACTGTAATTATAGTCTGGAAATGACTCTTACCTTAAATAGAAAGACTAAATTATAAAACAATAAAAATAATAACTACAACAACTTTTTAAGACTATAATACATTAAGACATAAAGAAAAATAACAAAAAGTTTAAAAAGCAGGGGGATGAATTTAAAGTGTAAAGTTTTTATTAGTTTTTTGTGTGTATTCATGTGTTTGTACAATCAATGTACAATCAATGTTAACTTGTCATCAGTTTAAAATAATGGGTTATAAGATAGTATTTGCAAGCCTCATGATAACCTCAAATCCAAACCCTACAATTAATAGACAAAAATTAAATGTAAGAAATTAAAGCATATCACCACAGAAAATCACTTTCACTTAAAAAAGAAAAAAAAAAGATAGACTGGAAGGAAAGAAGGAAGAGACCACAAAACAACTAGAAAACAAATAAAATGAAAGCATTAAGTTCTTACTTACTGACACAGAGTAGCTGAATAGATGAAAAAACAAGACTTAATGATATGTTATCTGCAAGAAATACATTTCACCAATATAAATACACATAGACTAAAAACAAATGGCTAGAAAAAGGTATTCTATGCCAATAGAAACAAAAACAAAAAAGAGCAGGAGTTACTCTACTTAGTCAACATAGATTTCAAGACAAAAACTGCAAGAAAAGTCAAAGAAAATCATTTTATAATAATAAAGGAGTCAAGTCAGCAAGAAAATATAACAATTATAAATATATATGCATCAAACATTGGGGCATCCAGATGTGTAAAGCAAATATCATGAGAGTAAAATAGACCTCAATACAATAGTATCTGGAGACTTCAGCACCCCACTTTCAGGATTAAACAGATCTTTCAGACAGAAAAACAACCAATGTCAGACTTAATCTGCAATATAGAATAAAAGGACCTGATAGATGCCCACTTTTACTATTGTCCTTCAATATAGTACTAGAATTCCTATCTAGAGCAATCAGATAAAAGAAAGAATTAAAGAGCATTGAAATAGAAAAAGAAGCCAAATTGTCTTTATTTGCATGAAACATGTCAACGGTGAGAACTATAGAACACTGATGAAAGAAATTAGAGAGGACACAAAAAATAGAAAGATATTTCATGTTCATAAATTGGAAGAATTAGTACTGTTAAAATATTCATACCAAAAGCAGTCTACAGATTCAATGCAATTCTTATCAAAATACAAACGTCATTCTTCTTCAAGGAAATAGAAAAAACTATTCTAAAATTTATATGGAGCCACAAAAAATCCAATACAGCCAAAGTTATTCTGTGGGAAAAAAAAGAAAAAGAAAGAAAAGAAAAGAAAAAAAACAGAACTGGAGGAATCATGTTACCTTGCTTTAAGTTATACTACAGAGCTATAGTAACCAAACAACATGATATTGGCATAAAAACAGACACATAGACCAATAGAACAGAATAGATAACCCGGAAACAAATCCATAATCTCCAATGAGCTCATTTCAACAAAGTTGCCAAGAACATATACTGGGGAAAAGACAATTTCTTCAATAAATGTTGTTGGGAAAATTGCATATCCATATGCAGAAGAATAAAACTATATCCACATCTCTTGCAACATATGAAAATCAAACTCTATAAATCTAATACCTTAAACTATGAAACTATTAGAACAATCACATTTGGGAAATTCTCCAGGACGTTAGTCTGGGTAAAAATTTATTGCCCCGCAAGCACAGGCAGTCAAAGCAAAAATGGACAAATGGAGTAACATCAAGTTAAAACATTTCTGCACAGCAAAGAAAACATTCAACAAAGTGAAAAGAGAAGCCATAGAATGGGAGAAAGTATTGCAACCTCTCCATCTGACAAGGGATTAATAACCAGATTATATAAGGAGCTCAAACAACTCTATAGGAAAAAATAATCAAATAATCTAATATAAATGAGCAAAAGATCTAAATAGACATTTCTCAAAATAAGATGTACAAATGGCAAGCATGCATATGAAAAGGTATTCAACATAACTGATTATCAGAGAAATTTGAATCAAAAGTATAATGAGATATCATCTCACTTCAATTAAAATCACTTGTATCCAAAAGCAGGCAATAACAAATGCTGGCAAGAATGTGGAGAAAATGGAACTGCTGTACACTTTTGGTGGGAATGTAAATTAGTACAACTACTATGGAGAACAGTTTGGAGGTTCCTCAAAATACTAAACGTAGAGCTACTACAGTATCTAGCAATCTCACTGCTGGGCATATAACCAAAGGAAGGAAATTAGCATATTGAAGGGATACCTGCACTCTCATGCTTGTTGCAGCACTATTCCTAATAGCAAAGATTTGACTGAAGACTACATTTCCATCAATAGATGAATGAATAAAGAAAATATAATTATACACAGTGGATTACTATTCAGCTATAAGAAAATATGAGATCCTGTCATTAACAACAACATGGATGGAACTGGAGGTCATTTTGTTAAGTAAAATAAGCCAGGCATGGAAAGACAAACCACCTGTTCTCACTTATTTGTGGGGTCTAAAATTCAAAACAAACTAATGGAGATAGAGAGTAGAAAGATGGATACTAGAGGCTGAGAAGGGAGGTAGTGATAGTAGGTACAAAAAAAAAAACAAAAACAAAGAATAACTATATGATAGCACAATATGGTACTGTCATCAATAATAATTTAATTGTACATGTTAAAATAACTAAAAGAGTATAATATGATTGTGTAACACAAAGAATAAATGCTTGAGGGATAGATATTCAATTTTCTATTATATAATTATTATGCATTGTATACCTCTACCAAAATATCTCATGTATCCCATGAATACATATACCTACTATTTACTCACAAAAATGCAAAATATTAAAAATTAAAATTAGAAGTTCTGAATATAATAGCCAAATTATAACAGAAAATATTTTCCTAGATGGAAATGTATTATGTGTTATTTTAATATGAGATATTCTTGAATATACAATTTGCCCAAAGCATACACTGGGAAAACACACACACACACACACACACACACACGCACCCCTATTCCCCCACATCCAGTCACATCTCAGATATACTGTATCTTACCAATCACTGCAATAAAACAAATAGCAAAATAAAGTGAGCCACAGAAAACTTTTGGTTTCCCAGTGTGTATAAAATTATGTTACACTATACTGTAATCTATTAAGTGTTCAACAGCATTGTGTTTAAAAAATAATGTGCATTCCTTAATTTAAAAATTCTTTATTGGGCTGGGCACAGTGGCTCATTCCTGTAATCCCAGCACTTTGGGGGCCCAAGGCGGATTAATTACTTGAGGTCAGGAGTTCAAAACAAGCCTGGCCAACATGGTGAAACCCCGTCTCTACTAAAAATACAAAAATTAGCCCAGAGTGGTGGTGGGCACCTGTAATCCTAGCTACTCGGGAGGCTGAGGCAGGAGAATTGCTTGAACCTGGGACATGGAGGTTGCAGTGAGCCTAGATTGCACTACTGCACTCCAGACTGGGCAAGAGGACAGGACTCTGTCTTAAGAAAAAATAATAATAATTCTTTATAGTTTAAAGATGCTAACTCTCATCTCAGTCTTCAGTGAATAGTAATCTTTTAGCTGGTAGAAGGTGCCACCTCAACATTGATGACTGCTGACTGATGAGGGCGGTGGTCACTGAAGGTTAGGTGTCTGTGGCAATTTCTTAAGATGGCATATTTGTTGCATTGATTGACCCTTCCCTTTATGAAAGATTTCTCCGTAGTGTGTGATGCCGTTTAAAAGTATTTTACCTATAGTAGAACTATTTTCAAAATTAGAATCAATTTCTTAAATTCTGCCACTAGTGTATCAACTAAGCTTATGTAATATTCTAAATCTTTTGTTGTCATTTCAACAGTGTTCACATAATATTCACCAGGAGAATAATTCTTCTCAAAAAACAGCTTTATTTTCTCACCCGTAAGAAATAACTTCTTATCCACCCAAATTTTGTATATAATTGCAACTTAATTTTTAAAATAATATAGCAAAATTTGTTATACCTTGTTTTTTTTTGTTGTGACAAGATTTAGAAGTAAAAAATTGCCAACTCATAATTGACTTTTATTCATTTTCATGTAAATGGCTCAGAAATATAAGCAAATATTATCTTACAGTGTATTCACAGAGATGTAAAACCTGAAAATATTTCAATAACTGAACAAGGAATAGTCAGTATCTGTGACTGGGTTTACATGAATTACATTAGTAAACAGCAATTTTTTTAACTAAATGTATTCAAATTAAAAAATGACATATTTTAAATTTTTACTTTGGATATTGAATATATACTACATGTTGTATTGTTGTTATGAAAAAGGGGAAAAGTATCACTGTAATATTTTAGTCAGTACATTAGTTTGCACTTCAATTCTGCTTCGTTAAGCAACACTGACCTGGCAGGGAAGATAGCATAATCACCATTCAAGTTTTATTATGTGATTGCAACAATTCATTTACATCTTTAGGCTCTACTTCTAATACTAGTTTTCTTGCTATTTCTATAACATCTGTGGTTAAATCCTCTGCTGAATCTTTGATTCCCCTCAAAGCCATCAATGAGGGTTGAATCAACTTTTTTCAAACTCCTGTTAATGTTGATATTTTGACATCCTTTCATGAGTCACAAATATTCTTCACTGCATCTAGAATGGTGAATCATTTCCAGAAGGTATACAAAGAACTTTGCCTAGACCAATCGAGACATTACTGTCAATGGCAGCTATAGCCTTACAAAATGCATTTTTTACATAATAAGACTTGAATATTGAAATAACTCTTTGATCCATGGGTGGCAGGATGGATGTTGTATTAGAAGGCATAAAAACAGCATTCATCTCCTTGTACATCTTCCTCAGTAATCTTGGGGGACCAGGTGCATTTTCAACGAACAGTAACACTGTGAAAGGAACCCTTTTATCTGAGTAGTATGTCTCAACAATGTGCTTAAAATATTCAGTAACCATGGGTAAACAGATGAGTTATCATCCAGCCTTTGTTATTTTACTTATTGAGCATAGGCAGAGTAGATTTAGTACAACTCTTAAGAGCCTTAGGATTTTTGAAATAGTAAATGAGCACTGGTGCATGTTCTTTGAAGTTTGAAACCAGGTGTTAACTTCTCCTCTCTAGCTATAAAATTCCTAGATGACATCTTATTCTAATAGAAGGTTGTATGATCTACATTTAAAATCCATTATTATAGCTGTATCTCCTAGATAACTAGCTGCAGCTTCCACATCAGCAGTTGCTGCATCAAATTGCATTTTTATAAAGCTAGAAACAAGCTATCTGTGAAAATGTTTTGTGATGTGACAATTCATCTCACAGAATGGAGCCTGTGTTTTGATTCCCCAGGTTGTAAACACTCTTTCGGTAGTATCTACAAAAGGACATTTCAGAGTCATTGAGGTCTGTAGTGAGAAACCAAATGTCCTACAATAAAAGTTAGAAAAAAGCTATCTGTGAAAATACTTTGTGATGTGTGCATTCATCTCACAGAATGGAACCTGTGTTTTGATTCACCAGGTTGGAAACACTCTTTTTGTAAAATCTTCGAAGAGACATTTCTGAGCCCATTGATGCCTATAGTGAAAAGCTTAATATTCTGTGATGAAAACTAGAATCAAACTATCTGTCAAAATGCTTTGTGATGTGTGGATTTACTTCACAGAATGAAACCTGTGCTTTGATTCAGCAGGTTAGAAAACTCTTTTTGTAGAACCTACGAAGGGATATTTCAGAGCCCAATGACACCTATAGTGAAGAACCAAATATCCTGTGATAAAAACTAGATACAAGCTATCTCTGAAAATGCTTTGTGATTTGTGGATTCATCTCACAGAATGGAACCTGTGTTTTGAGTCACCATGTCAGAAATGCTCTTTTGGTAGAACCTATGAAGTGACGTTTCTGAGCCCATTGACTCCTATAGAAAAAAATCAAATATCCCCCTGTAAAAACTAGAAGCAAGCTATCTGTGAAAATGCTTTGTGATGTGTGGATTCATCTCACAGAATGAAATCTGTATCTTTATTTAGCAGGTTGGAAACACTCTTTTTTAAGAATCTATGATTGGACATTTCTGAGCCCATTGACACCTACTGTTAAACCTAGTATCTCATATTAAAACTAGAAACAAGTGATATGTGAAAATGCTTTGTGATGTGTGGATTCATCTCACAGAATGTTACCTGTGTTTTGATTCACCAAGTTGTAAATGCTCTTTTTGTAGAATATGCAAAGGTACATTTCTGAGCTCATTGAAGCCTGTAGTGAAAAGTTGAAATTCCAGCAATAAAATCTAGAAACAAACTATCTGTGAAAATGTTTGCGATTTGTGGATTCACCTCACAGAATGGAAACTGTGTTTCGATTCAGCAGGTTGGAAACACCTTTGTAAACAATGTATGAATGGACATTTCTGAGCCCATTGATGACTACAGTGAAAACCTTAATATCCAGCATTAAACGTAGAAACAAGCTATATGCGAAAATGCTCTGGAATGTGTTCATTAATCTCAAAAACAAACAAACAAACAAACAAACAAACAAACAAAACACATGTCTTTTGTTTTACCGGGTTGGAAACACTCTCTTTGTAGAATATACAAATAAACATTTCTGAGCCATTTGACGCCTTTAGCAAAAAACTGAATATCCTACGATAAAAGCTAGAAACAAGCTGTCTTTGAAAATGTTTTGTAATGTGTGAATTCATCTCACAGAAAGCAACCTGTGTTTTGATTCACCAGGTTGGAAACACTCTTTTGGTAGACTCTATGAAGGGACATTTCTGAACCCATTGGAGCCTATAGTAAAAAACTGAATATCCTGCAAAAGAAACTTAGAAAAAAAGGGTCTGTGAAAATGCTTTTTAATGTGAGGATTCTTCTCACAAAATTGAACCAACTGGAAAACACTGTTTTTGTAAAATCTAAGAAAAGACGTTTCTGAGCTTGTTGAGGCCTACAGTGAAAAACCAATTACCACATGTTAAAACTAGAAACAATTTATCTGAGAAAATGCTTTGCAATGTGTGAATTCATCTCACAGAGTTAAACCTTTGTTTTGATTCAACATGTTGGGGAAACTCTTTTTGTAGAATGTATGAAAAGAAATTTTTGAGCCAATTGATGCTTATAGTGAAAAACTGAATATCCCACAATGAAAACTAGAAACAAGCTACCAGTGAAAATGCTTTGTGATGAGTGGATTCATCTCAAAGAATACAACCTGTGTTTTGATTCACCAGGTTGGAAAGCACTCTTTTTTATAGTGTATACAAAAAAGCATTTCTGAGCGCATTGATGCCTACAGTGAAAAATCAAATATGTCACCGTAAAAACAGAAAACAACTTATCTGTGGAGATGTTTTGTTATGTGTGGATTCATCTCACCTAATGGAACATGTTTTTTGGTTCAACAGGTTGGAAGCAGTCTTTTTGTAAAATCTACAACTGGAGAATTCTGAAACCTTTGATGACTATAGTGAAAAACTGAATACCCTGTGATAAAAACTAGAAGCAAGCTATGTATGAAAATGCATTGGGATGTGTGGATTCATCTCACAGAATGGATTCTGTGTTTTTATTCACCAGGTTGGAAACACTCTTTTTGTAGAATATATGAGGAGACATTTCTGAATTAATTGAAGCCTATAGTGAAAAACCAAACATTTCATGATAAAAACTAGAAACAAGACAACTGTGAAAATGCTTTGTGATTCACTCACAGAATGGAACCTGTGTTTTATTTAGTAGGTCCAAAACTCTCTTTTTGCTAAATCTATGAATAAACATTTCTGAGATCATTAATGCCTATGGCAAAAAAACTAAATATCCTGCCTAAAAAAATAGAAACAAGCTATACTTGAAAATGCATTGTGATGTGTGGATCCATCTTACAGAATGAAACTTGTGTTTTGATTTAGCGGATTGGAAACACTTTTTTTGTAGAGTCTATGAATGGATATTTCTCATATTTCTGATGCTTATAGTAAAAAACAAAAAACCAAAAAAACCAAAACAACAACAACAACAACAACAACAACAATACCTACCACACAAAAACTAGAAAAAAGCTATATTTGAAAATACTTTGTAATGTGTAAATTAATCTCACAGAATAAACCTTTTGATTCACCAGGTTGGAAGCACTCTTTTTGTAGAATCTGCCACCAGATATTTTTGAGCCCGTTGTCTCTAAAAACCGAAAATCCCACATTAAATCTAGAAACAAGCTGTATGTGAAAATGATTTCTGATGTGTGGATTCATCTGACAGAAGGGAACCTGAGTTTTGATTCACCAGGTTGGAGTCACTCTTTTTGTCATTTCTGAGCCCATTGATGCTTACAGTGAAAAACCAAATATCCTGCTATAAAATCTAGAATCAAGCTATCTGTGAAAATCCTTTGTGATTTGTGGATTCATCTTACAGAATGGAACCTGTGTTTTGATTCACTAGGTTGGAAACACTCTTTTTGTGGAAACTTTGAAGGGACTTTTCCAAGCCCATTGATGCCTATAGTGAAAAACAGAATATCCTGCTGTAAAAACAAGAAACAAAGTATCTGTGAAAAGTGCTTTGTGATGTGTGGACTCATCTCAAGGAATGTAACCCGTGTTTTGATTCAGCAGTTTGGAAATACTACTTTTGTACAATCTACCATCGCACAACTCTGAGCCCATTGAGTCCTATGGTGAAAAAACGAACATTTTGTGATGAAAACTGGAAACAAGCTATCTGTGAAAATGCTTTGTGATGTGTGGATTCATCTCACAAAATGGAAAATGTGTCTTAATTCATCAAGTTGAAACACTCTTTTTGTAGAAGATGCGAAACGACATTTCTGAGCCCACTGGGGCCTAGAGTGAAAAACAGAATACCTCACAAAAAACACTAAAAACAACCTATTGATAATAATGCTTTGTGATGTGTACATTCACTTCACAGAAGGTAGCTTGTGTTTTGATTCAGGAGGCTGGAAACACACTCTTTTTGTAGAAAGCACAGACAGACATTTCTGAGCCCATTGACGCTTGCAGTAAAAAAAACCTTAATATCCTGCATTAAAACTAGACACAAACTACATGTGAAAATGCTCTGTGATGTGTGAATTCATCTCACAGAATGGAAACTGTTTTGATTCACCAGGTTGGAAACACACTCTCTTTATAAAAAATATACGAAGGGACATTTCTGAGCCCATTGACACCTACAGTGAAAAACTGAAAATTCCCCATAAAAATTAAAAACAAGGCACATGAGAAAATGCTGCATGATATTTGAATTCATCTCACAGAATGAAACCTGTGTTTTGATTCACCAGCTTAGAAACACTCTTTTTATAGAACATACAAAGGGACATTCTCAGCCCATTGTAGCCCATAGTGAATAACTGAATATCTTGCAATAAAAACTAGACACAAGGTATCTGTGAAAATGCTTTGTGATGCGTGGATTCATCCCAAAGAATGGAATCTGTGTTTTGATTTAGCAGGTTGGAAAAACTCTTTTGTAGAGTCTACAACTGAACACTTCTGAGTCCTTTGTCACCTATAGTGAAAATTGAATATCCTGCATAAAAACTAGAAACAAGCTATATTTGAAAATGCTTTGTGATATGTGGATTCTTCTCACAGAATGGAACCTCTGTTTTGATTGACCAGGTTAGAAACACTCTTTTTGTAGAATTTATGAAGGGGCCTTTCTGAGCCCATGGATGCCTATATTGAAAAACAGAATATCCCCTGATAAAAACTAGAAACAAGCTATCTGTAAAAATGTTATGTGATGCATGGATTTGTTTCATAGAATAAGTCCTGTGTTTTAATTTACCAAGTTGGAAGCACTCTTTGCAAACTCTACCACCAGACATTTCTCAGCCCTTTCAACTCGATAGTGAAAAACTGAATATCCTGTGATAAAAACTGGAAACAACCTATCTGTGACAATGCTTTGTGATGTGTGGATTCATCTAACAAAATAGAACCTGTGTTTTGATTAAGCAGGTTGGAAATACTCTTTTTGTAGAATCTACAAGTGGACATTTCTGAGCTTTCTGCCTATAGTGAAAAACCAAATATGCCGCATGAAACTAGAAACAAGTTATATGTGAAAACACTTTTAGATTTGTGGATTCATATAATAAAATGGAACCTGTGTTTTGATTTACCAGGTTGAAAGCACTCTTTTTATAGAAGCAACGACCGGACATTTCTGAGCCCATTGATGCCTACAGTGAAAAACCTAATATCCTGCATTAAAACTAGAAACAATGTATCCGTGAAAATGCTTTCTTATGTGTAGATTTGCCTTACAGAATGGAACTTGTGTTTTGATTCGCCAGGTTGGGAACAACTCTTTCTGTTTATACGAAGGAACATTTCTGAACCTATTGACACCTATAGTAAAAAATTGACTATCTCGCAATAAAAACTAAAAACAAGCTATATGAGAAAATGCTTTGTGTTGTGCAGATTCATCTCACAGAATGGAACCTCTGCTTTGATTCACCAGGTTGGAAGCACTCTTTTTTTAAGAATGTATGAACCAATACTTTTGAGCCCATTGATGACTATGGTGAAAAACCGAGTATTCTGCATAGAAACTAGTAACAAGCTATATGTGAAAATACTTTGTGATGTGTGGATTAATCTCACAAAATGTAACCTGTGTTTTGATTCACCAGGGTGGAATCACACTTTTTATAGAATATACAAAGGGACATTTCTGAAGCAATTGAGGCCTAGAATGAAAAACTGAATATCCTGCGATAAAAACTAGAAAATACCTATCTGAGAAAATGCTTTGTGCTGTGCGTATTCACCTCACAGAATGGAATATGAATTTGGGTTCACCAGGTTGGAAACACTGTACTGATAGAATATATAAATCAACATTTCTGTTCCCATTGGGCCCATAGTGAAAAACCGAATATCCTGCATAATAACTAGAAACAAGCTACCTCTGAAAATGTTTTGTGATGTGTGGATTTATCTCACAAATGGAACCTCTGTTTTGATTCACTAGGTTGGAAACACTTCTTTTGTAGAATCTACGAACAAGTATTTCTGAGCCCATAGTCACGTATAGTGAAAACCCGAATATCCTGCTGTAAAAACTAGAAACAAGCTATCTGTGAAAATGTTTTGTGATAAGTGGATTCATCTCATAGAATGCAACCTGTGTTTTGATTCAACAAGTTGGAAACACTCTTTTTATAGTATATAGGAAAAGACATTTCTGACCCCGTTGAGGCCTATAGTGAAAAACGGAATATCGCTCATGAAAACTGAAAACAAGCCACATAGGAAAATACTTCATGATGTGTGGATTCATCTCATGGAATTGTACCTGTGTTTTGATTCACCAGGTTGGAAACATTCTTTTTGTAGAATATGCAAAATGACATTTCTGACCCCATTGAATCCCATAATGAATAAATGAATATCTCACAATAAAAAACTAGAAACAAGGTATCTGTGGAAATGCTTTCTGATGTGTGGATTAGTCTCACAGAATGGAACCTGTGATTTTGATTTAGCAGGTTGGAAACACTCTGTTTGTAGCATCTAGAAATGGACATTTCTGAGCCCTTTGTTGCCTATAGTGAAAATGAAATATCCTGTATAAAAATATAAACAAGCTATATTTTAAAATGCTTTGTGATGTGTAGACTCATCTTCCAGAATGGAACCTTTGTGTTGATTCAACAGGTTGGAAACACTTTTTAAAAATAGAATCTACAAATGGCATTTCTGAGTCCATTTGTGCCTATAGTGCAAAACCGAATATCCCACCATAAAAACTGGAAACAATCTATCTGTGAAAATGTTTTCTGACGTGAGGATTCACCTCACTGAATGGAGCCTGGTTTTTGGTTCATCAGGATGGAAACAGTCTTTTTGTAGAATCCACAAAAGGACACTTCCTAGCCCATTGAAGCTTATAGTTAAAATCTGAATATACTGTGATAAAAGTAGAAAGAAAAGCTATCTGTGAAAATCTTTGTGATGTGTGGATTCAATTCTTTTTGTAGAATGTATGAATAGACAACTCTGAGCCCATTGACACCTATAGTGGAAAACTGAATATACTGTAATAAAAACTAGAAACAAGCTATCTGTGAAAATGTTTTTTCATGTGTGGATTAATCTCACAGAATGGAACCTATATTTTGATTCACCAGGTTGTACACACTGTTTTGGTGGAATCTATGATGAGAAAACTGAACCCATTGATACCTATAGTGAAAGACCAAATATTCCTCATTAAAAGAAAAAAAAAAGAAAAAACAGAAAAAAAAAAAGAAAGACAGAAACAAGCTATCTATGAGAATGTTTTATGATTTGTGAATTCATCTCACAGAATGGAACCTGTATTTTGATTCACCAGGTTGGAAAGATTCCTATTGTAAAATGTACAACGGGACATTTCTGAGTCCATTGATGCATATAGTGGAAAACTGAATATCTCACAATGCAAACTAAAAACAAACTACCTGTGAAAATATTTTGTGATGTGTGGATTCATCTCACAGAAGTGAACCTATGTTTTTATTTACCAGATTGGAAACCCTTTTTTAATAGAATACATGATGGGACATTTCTGAGTCTATTTATTCTTAGAGTCAAAAACGGAATATCCCACAATAAAAACTAAAAATAAGTTGTCTGTGAAAATGCTTTGTGGTGTGTGAGTTTATCTCACAGAATGAAACCTGTGTTTTGATTCAGTAGATTAAAAACACTCGTTTAGGAAAATGTACGAATGGACATTTGTGAGCCCATTGACACCTATAGTGAAAAACTGAACATCTCATAAAACTAAAAAAAGCTATCTGTGAAAACACTTTGTTGGGTGTGGATTCATCTCACAGAAGATAACCTGTGTTTTGATTCTCCACGTTGGAAAATCTCTTTTTGTAGAATGTGTTACAGGACAACTCTGAGTCCATGGATGCCTATAGTGAAAAACCTAATATCCTGAATAAAAACAAGGAAAAATGCTTTATGTGAAAATGCTTTGTGATGTCTGAATTCATCTCACAGATTGGAAACTGTGTTTTGATTCACCAGTCTGGAAACACCATTTTTGTAGAATCTATGAAGGAACATTTCTGAGTCCCATTGGCACCTTTGTGAAAAACCCAATATTCTGCATAGAAACTAGAAACAAGCTATGTGTGAAAATTCTTTGTAATGTGTGGATTCATCTCACAGAATGGAACCTGTGCTTTTATTCACCAGGTTGGAAACACTCTTTTTCTAGAATATACAAAGGAACCTTTCTGAGCCCTTTGGTGACTGTAGTAAAAGAACAAATATTCCACTCTAAAAACTAGAAACAAGCTATCTGTCAAAATACTTTGTGATGTGTGGATTTACCTCACTGAATGGAACCTGTGTTTTGACAAACCAGGTTGAAAACATTCTTTTCATAGAGTATAAGAAGGGACATTTCCGAGTGCATTCACGCCTATAGTGAAAAATTGAATATCCCTTGATAAAAACTAGAAACAAGCTATATGTGAAAATGCTTTGTGATGGGTGGATTTATCTCACAGAATTGAACCTGTGTTATGATTCACTAGGTTGGAAACACTCTTTTTGTAGAATCTGTGAAAGGATATTTCTGAGCCCATTGATATCTATAGTGAAAAATCAAATATCCTGTGACAAAAACTAGACACAAGCTATTTGTGAAACTGCTTTTGTGATGTGTGGATTTATCTCTCCTAATGGAAACTGTGTTTTAATAAATCAAGTGAAAACACTCTTTTTGTAGAATCTACGAATGAACATTTTTTAACATTGATGCCTATGGTAACAAAACGATTATCCCGCAATAAAAACTAGAAACAAGCTATCTGTGAAAATGTTTTGTGATATGTGGATTTGTCTCACAGAGTGGAACCTGTGTTTTGATTCACCAGGTTGGAAACACTCTATTTGTAGAATATACGAAAGGACATTTCTGAGCCCATTGACCTCTATAGTAAAAAACTGAATATCTTACATAAAAACTAGAAACAAACAATATGAGAAAATACTTTCTGATATGTGGATTAATCTCACTGAATGAAACCTATGTTTTGATTCACCAAGTTGGAAACACTCTTTTTGTGGATTATACAAAGGAATATTTCTGAGCCCATTGATGCTATAATGAAGAACAGAATATCCTGTGATAAAAGCCTAAAGCAAGCTATTGTGAAAACGTTTTGTCATGTGTGGGTTCATCTAACAGAAAAGAACCTGTGTTTTGATTCCCCAGGTTGGAAGCACTCTTTTTGTAGAATATATGATGGAACATTTCAGAGCCAATTTATGCCTAGAGTGAAAAACTGAGTATACTGTGATAAAAACTAGAAATAAACTTTCTGTGAAAATGCTTTGTGATGTCTGGATTCATCACCCAGAAGGAAACCTGTGTTTTGATTTAGATGGTTGGAAACTCTTATTTTGAACAATGTATGAATGAACATTTCTGGGTCCATTGACGCCTTTAGTGAAAAACTCAGTATCTCATGCTAAAAACTAGAAACAAGCTATCTGTGAAAACGCCTTGTTGTGTGTGGATTCATCTCATAGAAAGTAACCTGTGTTTTGATTAACCACCTTGGGAAAAACTCATTTTGTAGAATGCACGAACAGATATTTCTGAGGCCATTGAGCCTATAGAGAAAAACTGAATTTCCTGCAGAAAAAAAAAAAAAAAAAAAAAAGAAAGAAAAAAAGTAAAAACTGGAAACAAGCTCTCTGTGAAAACCATTTGTGATGAATGGATTCATCTCACAGAATATAACCTGTGTTTTGATTCACCAGGCTGGAAATACTCTTTTTGTAGAATATACGAAGAGACATTTCTGAGCCCATTGAGGCCAACAGTGAAAATCCAAATAACCTGCAATAAAACTAAAAAAACAGCTGTGAAAATACTTTGTGACGTGTGGATTCATTTCAAAGAATGTAACGTGTGTTTTGATTAACCACCGTGGAAAAATTCATTCTGTAGAATGTACGAACAGGCATTTCTGAAGCCATTGAAGTCAATAGTGAAAAACTGAATATCCTGCAAAAATTATAATAATAATAATAATAATAATAAATAAAAAGAAACTGGAAACAAGCTGTCTGTGAAAATCGTTTGTGATGAGTGTATTCATCTCACAGAATAGAACCTGTGCTTTGATTCACCAGGTTGGAAATATTCTTTTTGTAGAATATACAAAGGGACATTTCTGAGCCCATTGAGGCCAACAGTGAAAACCCAAATAACCTGCAATAAAAACTAAAAACAAGTTATCTGTGAAAATACTTTGTGATGTGGGGCTTTATCTCATAGAATGTAACTTGTGTTTTGATTCACCAGGTTGGAAATGCTCTTTTTGTAGTATATAGGAATATATACAACTGAGACAATTGAGGCCTATAGTAAAAAAGTGATAATCCCTCTGAAAACTAGAAACAAGCTATCTGTGAAAATGCATTGTGATGTGTTTATTTATCTTACAGAATGGAACCTGTATTTTGATACAGCAGGTTGGAAACACTCCTTTTGTAGAATTTACGAAGAGACATTTCTGAGCTCATTGAGACCTGTAGTGAAAACCTGAATAACCTGTGATAAAAATTAGAAACAAACTATTTGTGAAAATGCTTTGTGATGTATTGATTCATCTCCCAGAATGGAACTTGTGTTTTCATTTACCAGGCTAAAATCATTCTCTTTGTAGAATCTATGAGGTGACATTTCTGTGCCCATTTTTGCTTATAGTGGAAAACCAAATATTCTGTGATTAAAATTAGAAACAAGCTATCTGTGGGAAAGCTTTGTGATGTGTTGATTCACCTCATATAATGGAATCTGTGTTTTGATTCACCAGGTTGGAAACATTGTTTTTGTAGAAGCGACAAAGGGACGTTTCTGAACCCATTGAAGCCTAAAATGAAAAACCAAATCTCTCTTGATAAAACTAAAAAGAAGCTATTTATGAAAATGCTTTGTAATGTGTGGATTCATCCCAGAGTTGAACCCATGATTTGATTAACAAGGTTGGAAACCTCTTTTTGTAGAATCTACGAAGAGACATTTCTGAGCACGTTGATGCCTATGCTAAAAAAACAAATATCCCATGATTAAAACTAGAAACAAGTGCTACTTGTGAAAATTTTTGAGATGTTTAGATTCATCTCACAGAGTTAAACCTGTGTTTTGATTCACCAAGTTGGAATTACTCTTTTTGTAGAAACTACGAAGGAACATTTCTGAGTCCATTGAAGTCCATATTGAAAAACTGAACATCCCATGATTAAAACTGGAAACAAGCTATCTATGAAAATTGTTTCTTATGTCTGGATCCTTCTCACATGAAGAGTACTCTTTTCCTGTAACCTCTGTTAGCTTCAGACTTCTCTTCTGTAGCTTCTTGATCCCTCTCATTCTTTATAGAAATGAAGAGAGTTAGGGCCTTGCTCTTGATTATGTTTTGGCTTAAGGGAATATTTCAGCTAATTTGTTCTTCTATCTAGATCCCTAAAACTTTCTCCATATCAAAAATAACTTTTTTTTTTCTTTTATGTCATTCATGTGTTCACTGGATTAGCACCTTTAATTTCCTTCAAGAACTTTTCCTTCTTATTCACAATTTGGCTAACCAGTTGGTACAAGAAGTCTAGTTGTCAACCCTATCTTGTCTTTCAACTTGTTTTCTTCACTTTGCTTAATCATTTCTAGCTTTTGATTTAAAATGAGAGATATGTGACTCTTTCTTTCACTCAAACACTTTAAGACCATTGTGTGGTTATTTTTTGCCCTAATTTCAAAGTTGTTGTATCTCAGGGAATAGGGAGGTGCAAGGAAGAGAGACAGGGGAACAGCCAATTGGTGAAGCAGTTGTAACACATACCACATCTATTGATTAAGTTGGTCATTTTATATGGGCACAATTTGTGATTCTCCAAAATAATTAAAATAGTAACATCAAAGGTTACTGATCATAGATTACCCTATCAGATATAATAATGATGAAAAACTTGGAATATTGACAGAATTATCAAAATATGGCACAGAGACATGAGTGAGCACATAGTGTTGGAAAATTATGTTGATAGACTTGCTTGACAAAGGGTTGCCACAATCCTTCAATTTGTAAAAAGCACAATATCAGTGAATTGTAATAAAATGAGGTGCATTAAAATGAGTTGTACCTGTATTTTTTAAAATATTGATCTCTTTACCTGATTTATCACACCAGCCATTATATTAAAATCTTGCCATTACAGTGAATGAGATATAATTTACTTTTGATTACTACTGTCATCTGAAAAAGACATTAAGACTTAAACAAAAAGAAATAACATCAGATAGCAATTTATTAAGTTAAAAACATGAAAAAATATTTAAAATGTACATGCATAAAGGCATTTTGCAAAGCTAATACTAGATAAAATAGACTTCAGAAAAAAAACTTAGGAAGTGTCCTTATTCTACAAGAGAATACTCTTCCTTTTTAGTTTAAAAATTCTAAAAGGAATTTTGCGGTTTTAAGAGTTACATTAGTCTTGTTCTTAGTAGGTTTTAGAATTTGGATGAATGAAGTAGGGCATTGATTCAACACCTGTGATGTTTAATTTTGTTTTACTGTTTAGAATCACAGTTTGCAAGACCATCCATTGAGAGATTCTTCCTATAGTATATCTAAAAGGCTAAATGTTTCCTGTTGTGCTGAGTGAACTAACTTCCATTACTTTCTAGTGCCTTCCTGTTGTTAATCACCTGCAGACAACCACCTGTAGACAAGCAGCACTACATTTATGAATAAAATAGACTGTATATGTACTTTTCATTCTTCTCTCACAAAAAAGTGTTTTGCTCCTGCTATTCAATGCATTTTGAACATGTGTTATTCTGTAAATTTAAAGAAAGGTTAAAAAGAAAATTAAACAACATTCATCTGGAAGTATTGCAAGTTAGTATCATACACCTGGCACATAGTTTTTAAAGCAACATAATTCTATGGCAAGGAACTGCTTGATAAGGAGTAAAACTAAAAAAAAAAAAAAAAAAAAAAGATGAGGAGAAGCCAGTACATTGAAGATTAGATAAAATCTTGCAATGTGATATTGCAGGAAGAAATGGAGAGGTAATGAGATAAGACAGAGCAAGGGAAAACCTAGATAGAATAAGGAAGAAAACATTCCTAAGTATGAGGTAGGTTAGAGAGCTAAATATCTTTCTAAGTAATAGTAGAAATTTCTGTGCCCTGAATAATTTCAAAGTAGAGTAGGAAGTTAGATTGAAAATGTAACGTGGTGGCAAAGGTTTAATGACCAAGGAGCAAGATGATGAAAGAAACACACACAAATTCAGAAAGTTGGATGATTCAGAACATGATAGTTTGAATTTACTGATTTCTTCTTATTAACAAAAACAATACTTATAATATTTTACATTTATAGAATGCTTTTTTAAATTCTTAAAAACTTTAAGCAACCAAAAAGAATGTGATTTAATTTTTGTAAATAGGTTGGAAATCTGAGATTTACAGTTGAGACTGTAGCCTCCACTGACATCAGAATTACAGCTTGGTGAGAGCCTGGGCAGACCAACCAGTTTAGCTGTACCCAGGGTCCTGATCCATGGAGATTGTGAGATAATAAATGCATGTTGTTTTAGGGTGCTAAGTTTGTGGTAACGCTACAGAGCAACGAAAAACCTAATGAAAGCATTGATGCTTACTACAAGACAATACTATTTAGAAGATTTTAGAAAGACAGTTTAACTACTATAGTATTGAATTGAAATGACCAATGCCAGAAAACTCTACTTGCCCTCTTGTCTGCTCACCTGCTAATAACTTAATAAACTAAGACAATTTCCAGAACACACCTTTCATTTCAACCTCTGGTTAAATTAGGGCTGGAACCTCTCCTCTTTTTTCAAAAAGATTGCTTTGACCTCTGGGAAAGACATTAGTAAAATAACTGATTCAATTTTTTCAATTTAAAAATGTATAGGATTTTTTTCTTAAGAGTAATAATCATAAGTAATTTAAGAGAATCTCAAATCTTATCTTTGTCCTAAGTCTTATGTAAATATGCTTTAAAATGCTCTGTTGACAAATGCCATATATGAAAAGTCCACAGTTAATATCATACACAATAGTGAAAAATTAAAAGCTTTATGTCAAAAATAGGAGCAAGGTAAAGATGTCCCCTCTTGCCACTTTTATTGAGCATAGTATTGGAAATCCTAGTCAAAGCAATTAGTCAACAAAAATAAAGAAAACGTATTCAAATAGAAAAGGAAGTAAAATTAGCCCTGTTTGCAGATTACATGATTTTATACAAAGAAAACCATAAAAACTCCACCAATATACTGTTAGAACTAATAAACAAATATAGTAAACTTCAGAATACAAAATGAACATATACAGAATTAGTTGCATTTCTATATACTAACAATGAGATATCTGAAAATGAAATTATAAAAAGCAATCCCACTTGCAGTAGCACTAAAAAATACTTAGAATTAAATACTTGTACTCTGAAAGCTACATTTATTAAAGAAATTGGACACTAATACATGGAAAGACATATTGTGTTCATGGATTGGAAGACTTAATATTGTTAAAATGTTTGTGCCACCCAAAGTGATCTTCAGAGTCAATGTAATTATGTCAAAGTCTCAATAGCATTTTCTACAGAAAAAGAAAAATGACAATACCCAAATTCATGTGGAACCACAGAAGACCCTGAAGAGCCAAAACAACCTTGAGAAAAAAATAACTAAACTAAATACATTATACTTTCTGATTTAAAAGCATGTTACAAAATTATAATTAAAACAATATAGGACTTGCATAAAAACAGATCTATAAACTGATGGAACAGAGTAGAGATCTCAGAAATCAATCCACAGATACGTGGTCAAGTGATCTTGAACAAGTGTGTGAAGCTACACCCAGTTCGGAAAGAATAGCCTCTCAGTAATGGTGCTGGGAAAACTGGATATCCTTTGCAAAAAAAGGAAACTGGATTTTTATTTATTTATTTATTTTGAGACAGAGTCTCACTGTGTAGTTCAGGCTGGAGTGCAGTGGCACAATCTCAGCTCACTGCAACCTCTGCCTCCTGGGTTCAAGTGATTATCCCACCTCAGTCTCCTGAGCAGCTGGGATTACAGGTGTGCACCACCATGCCCAGATAGTTGTTGCATTTTTTGGTAGAGACAGGGTTTTGCCATGTTGGTCAGGCTGGTCTCAAACTCCTGATCTCAAGTGATTTGCTCACCTCAGCCTCCCAAAATTCTGAGATTACAGGCATGAGCCACCACACCTGGCCATAGATTCTTCTACTATACACTAAAATCAACTCAAAATTGATTAAAGTCTTAAAGGTAAGATCTAAAGTTATACAATTCCTACAAGAAAATGTAGGGAAAATCATCATGGCATTGGTCTCGGCATGACTTCATGGGTATGATACCAAAAGCACAGGCCATAAAAGCAAGTATAAACAATACATACCGTACTAAAATGTTTCTGCATAACAACAAAGGAAACAATCAACAGAGTAAAAAGGCAATCTGTGTGATGGAAGATAATATTTGCAAGCCATATACCTAATAAGAAATTAATTTCTGAAATATATAATAAATGTCTACAACTCAATAGTAAGCATATGCATACATACACAATACATTTCCCCACCCCTGAACACTAATATCCTAATTAAAATAGGCTAAATACTTGAATAGATATTCTTTCAAAGAAGATACACAAATGACTGACAGACATATGAAAAGATGCTCAACATCATTAATTATCAGGGAAATGCAAGTCAAAATCAATGGGATATCACTTTATGCCTGTTAGGATGACTCTTATAAAACATAAATACACAAACACACACACACAAAGAAAATAAGCATTAAGGAGAATGTAAAGAAATTGAAACGGTTGTACACTGCTGGTGGGATTGTAAAATTGTGCAGCCGTTATGAAAAATAGTAGGGAATTACTCAAAAAACTAAAAAATAGAACTGTCTCATGATCTAGCCTTTCCACTTTTGGTTATTTAACCAAAATAATTAAAATTAGAATCTTGAAGATATATCAGCACTGCAGTGTTCGTTGCAACACTATTCATAATAGCCAAGATGTGGAAGCAACCTAAATTTCCATCAATGGATGAATGTATAAAGAAAATGTGATATATACATGAAATATAATATTATTCAGCCTTAAAAAGAAGGAGACCTAAACTTCCATCGATGGATGAATGTATAAAGAAAATGTGATATATACATGAAATAGAATGCTCTTCAGTCTTACAAAAGAAGGAGATTCTGCAATATGCAATAATACTGAAAACTACACTAAGTGAAGTAAGGCAGTTACCAAAGGACAAATACTGCATAATTCAATTTATATAAGGTATCTAAAAGAGTAAAATTCATAGAATAAGAGAGAAGAATGATGCAGTTCAGGGGCTGCAGCAAGGGGAAAATTGGGAGTTGTTAATTAATGGGTATAGAGTATTAATTTGGCAAGATGAATATATTCTAAAGATCTGATGTATAACATTATTCTTATAATTAATAATACTGTATTGTGCACTTAAATTTTTTTGAAAAGGGTAAATCTTTATGGCAAGTGTTCTTAGCATAATAAAATAAAAATTAAAAAATTCAATTAATGTAAGAAATAATTTTAATAAATATAAAAACACTGTCAACTTGTGTTGGCATTAAAGAACACAAGAATTAAAATTAAGTGTTTAGTTGTGTTGCTTTATTCCCAAATAAATAAGGATTGTTTTACTCTTCGTATTTTATAAAGCTATAACGCCATATAAAACTCCTTAGTATTTCATAAACCAATCACTATAGGTATTTCAAAACCAAATAAATAGAGGAGGAAAAAGTAAGTGAAAGCATGAAACTACGTCCTTAATTATCATTTGTGATGTGGTTTCTTTTAGGCAAATTTTTGAGTTTTTCATTTGACTCTACATACTTTTAAGAGGGCAAAAGAGATAAGATACTGATATGAGAGTCAGAGCAGCATTTTATTACAAGGGCAAAATGTCAGATAATTGGAGATTTTTCAGCTGTCCCACAACAAATGTATCTAAGTAGACCAAAGATCTGATGGAGATAAAGAGCAAGAGATATCCAAGGGAGACAGCAGATCCTGTGATGTCATTTGACTGAATCTTAATCATGTGGAAGACACTGATATAAAGATAATTAGATACATTTTGTACTAACTTTTTTGCTTAGGACCCAAGTTATATTTTTATCTGGAGTACTTATGTGATATTAGGAGTAAGGGGTAGTGGTATTAATGGTGTGTGTGCTTGTGCATTTGCATCTGCGTGTGTGTGTGTGATAAGGAGTGACTCTTAGAAAATATGACAATTTGACTACTTTTCTCAAATTAAAAAATTAAGTTATACTTTGGGCTTAGGTGGCTGTAACTTTAACCGTTGCTCTTACAGGAAAAAAAAAAAATTCACATTGAGTGTGAAATGTGAGTGTATATTGCATGAACTTATTTGCATTATGGCAATACTAATTATAACAATAATAATGATAGTCACTATTTATTATCTACTTTGTGCCAGTCCCCACGGGACTTTCATATTTTGCCTAACCCTGACATACTATCAATGAGGTACATAATATTAGACCCATTTTTCATTTTAGGAAATAAAAGCTGAGAAAGTTTAAACAACTTACGATAAATTACACATCTACTAAATGTAGAGTCAGGAATTCAAATAAGATTTCTTAGGTATGATCTAACATGGAGTAATTCAGATAATTATATTAACTTGTTAAAATAACTATTTCGGCCTATATAAAAATACTTTTTGTAGGCATTTGATACAATACACCACCCTTTTATTATAAAAACCATTGACAAACTAGGTATTGAAAGAACATGCCTCAAAATAAGAGCTAATTATGACAAATACACAGCCAACATCATGCTGAATGAGCAAAACCTGGAAGCATTTCCCTTAATAACAAGAACAAGACAAGGATGCTCCACTCTCACCACTCCTATTCAATACAGTACTGGAAGTTCTAGTCAGAGCAATTAGGCAAGGAAAAGAAATAAAAGGCATCCAAATAGAAAAAGAAGGAGTCAAATTAGTCCTCCTTGCTGACAATATGATTCTGTACTTAAAAAATTTTGAAGACACAGACAAAAGGCTCCTAGAACTGATAAGCGACTTCAGCAAAGTTTCGGGATACAAAATCAATGTACAAGAATCAGGAGAACTTTTATGCATCAGTAACATTCAAGCTGAGAGTCAAATCAAGAATGCAATATCAGGCCGGGCGCGGTGGCTCAAGCCTGTAATCCCAGCACTTTGGGGGGCCGAGACGGGCGGATCACGAGGTCAGGAGATCGAGACCATCCTGGCTAACATGGTGAAACCCCGTCTCTATTAAGAAATACAAAAAACTAGCCGGGCGAGGTGGCGGGCGTCTGTAGTCCCAGCTACTCAGGAGGCTGAGGCCGGAGAATGGCGTGAACCCGGGAGGCGGAGCTTGCAGTGAGCTGAGATCCGGCCACTGCACTCCAGCCCGGGCGACAGAGCGAGACTCCGTCTCAAAAAAATTAAAAAAAAAAATTAAAAAAAAAAAAAAAATTAAGAATGCAATATCACTTACAATAGCCACAAAAAATAAAATCACCTAGAAATACAACTAACCAAGGAGATGAAGCCTCTTTACGATGAGAACTACAAAACACTGCTCAAAGAAATAATAGATGACACACACAAATGGAAAAACATTGCATGATCATGGATAGGAAGAATCAATGTCTTTAAAATGGCTGTACTGTCCAAAGCAACCCACAGATTTGATACTATTCCTATCAAACTACAAAGGTCATTTGTCAACAAAATTAGAATAAACTATTCTAAAATTCATATGAAACAAAGACCTCTAATAGGCAAGGAAATTCTAATCAAAAAGAACAAAGCCAGAGACATGACATTACCAGACTTCAAACTACACTTTAAGACTACATTAACCCAAACAAAATGGTACTGGTACAAAAACACACATATAGACCAATGAAACAATAGAGAGCCCAGAAGTAAAGCCACATACCTACAGCCATCTAGTCTTTGACAATGTTGACAAAAATAGGCAACCAGAAAAAGACCCACTATTCAATAAATGGTGATATTTATTCATAATAAATAGCCATATTCAGAAGAATAAAACTGGACTCCCACATTTCACCACATACAAAAATTAACTCAAGATGGTTTAAAGATTTAAGGGAACTCTTGCAAGATTCTACACAAGACGACCACCCCCAAGAAACATAATCAGATTTGCCAATATCCAAATGAAAGAAAGAATAAACTCAGATAGAGAAAAATGGCAGGTTACCTACAAAGGGAACCCTGCTAGGCTAACAGTGGAGCTCTCAGCTGAAACCCTATAAGCCAGAAGAGATTGGAGGCCTACATTCAACATTCTTAAAGAAAAAAATCTTCAACCAAGAATGTCATATCCAGCCAAAATAAGCTTCCTAAGCAAAAAAAGAAATAAGATCCTTTTCAGATAAGCAAATGTTTAGTGTGTTACCACTAGACCTGCCTTGAAAGACATCTTGAAAGGATAGCTACATATATAAAGAAAAGACTGCTACCAGTTAATACAAAAGCACACTTAAATACACAAACCAGTGACACTGTTTGTGTCATACAAACAAGACAGAATAATAACCAGCTAAAAACACAGTAACAGAATCAAATCCACACATATGAATAATAACTTTGAATGTAAACAGGCTAAATGCCCCACTTAAAAGGCACAGAGTGTCAAGCTGGATAAAAAGCAAGACCCATACCATTGTATGATGTCTTCAAGAGACCCATCTCACATGCAATGACACCCATAGGCTCAAAATAAAGGAATGGAAGGAAATCTACCAAGCAAATGGAAAACAGATAAAAGCAGGGGTTGCAATTCTAATTTTGGATAAAATTGATTTCAAACCAACAAAGATCAAAACTGAAAAAGAAGGGTGTTGCATAATGGTTAAGGTTCTATTCAACAAGAAGATTTAACTATCCTAAATATATATGCATCCAAAATAGGAACACCTAGATTCATAAAACAAATTCTTAGAGACCTACAAAGAGACATAGACCCCCACATGATAACAGTGGGAGAATTTAACACTCCACTGACAGTATTAGGCAGATCATTGAGGCAGAAAATTAACACAGATATTCAGGACCTGAACTGACCATTGGACCAAATGAATACGACAGACCTCTATGTAACTATTGACCCCAAACCAATGAAATATACATTCTTCTCATTACCATGTGGAATGTGGTCTAAAATGAACCACATAATTGTATAGGAAACTATGCTCTAGCAAATACAAAAGAACCAACATCATAACACCACACTCTCAGACCACAGTGCAATACAAATAGAAGTTTATACTAGAAAAATTGCGCAAAATTGTGCAATTACATAGAAATTAAACAACATACTCCCGAATGACTTTTGGGTAAATAATGAAATTAAGGCAGAAATCAAGAAGTTCTTTGAAACTAATGAGAACAAAAATACAATGTGCCAGGATCTCTGGGACACAGCTAATACAGTGTTAAGAGGAGAATTCACAGCATTAAATGCCCACATTAAAAAAGTAGAAAGATATTAAATTAACAACCTAATATCACAACTAAAAGAATTAGAGAAGCAAGAACAAATCAATCCCAAAGCTAGAAGAAGACAAGAAATAACCAAAATCAGGGCTTAAGTGAAGGAAATCAAGACATGAAAAAAACATTAAAGAGAGCAACAAATTCAGGAGTTGTTTTTTAACAAAATAAGATAGATTAAGTGCTAGTGAGACTAATAAAGAAGAAAGTAGAGAAGATCCAAATAAACACAATTAGAAATGATGAAGGGGGTGTTACCACTGACTCCACAGAAATAAAAATAACCATCAGAAACTACTATGAACACCTCTATACACACAAACTAGAAAACCTGGAAGAGATGGATAAATTCCTGGATGCATACGCCCTTCCAAGACTAAACCGGGACAGAATTTATTCCCTGAACAGACCAATAATGAGCTCAGAAATTGAAGCAGTAATAAATAGCCTACCAACCAAGAAACGCCCAGGACCAGATGAATTCACAGCCAAATTCTATCATACACACAAAGAAGAGCAGGTACCTTTCCTACTAAAACTATTCCAAAAGTTAAGGAGGAGAGACTCCTCTGCAACTCATTCTATGAGGCCAGCATCATCCTGATACCAAATCCAGGCAGAAAAGCAACGAAAAGGGTAAACTTTAGGCCAATATCTTTGATGAACATCAATGCAAAACTATTCAAAAAAATACTTTGATGAACATCAATGCAAAAGTCTTCAACAAAATACTGGCAAATGAAATTCAGAAGCACATCAAAAAGCCAATCTACCACAGTCAAGTAGGCTTCATCCACAGGATGCAAGTTTGTCTCAACATACACAAAATAATAAATGTGATTCATCCTATAAACAGAACTAAAGAAAAAAGCTACATGATTATCTCAATAGATGCAGAAAATTCAGCATCGCTTCATGTTAAAAACTCTCAGTAAACTAGGTATTGAAGAAACATACCTCAAAAACATATCAGTGATCCATGACAAACCAACAGCCAACATACTGAATGGGCAAAAGCTAGAAGCATTCCCTCCGAAAAACCAGCACAAGGCAAGGATGCCAACTCTCATCACTCCTATTCAACATAGTATTGGAAGTCCTAGCCAGAGCAATCAGTTAAGAGAAATAACTTAGGGACATCCAAACAGGAAGAGAGAAAGTCAAACTATCTCTGTTTGCAGATGACATGATTCTATATCTAGAGAAGTTCATAGTCTCATCCCAAAAGCTATTTCAGCTAATAAGCAACTTCAGCAAAGTTTCAGGATACAAAATGTAGAAAAATCATTAGCATTCCTATACACCAACAATAGCCAAGCTGAGTGTGGAATCACAAAAGCAAGCCCATTCACAATTGCCACAAATAGAATAAAATACCTATGACTACAACTAAGCAGGGAAGGGAAAGATCTCTACAATGAGAATACAAAACACTGCTCAAAGAAATCAGACAAGACACCGACAAGTGGAAAAACATCCCATGCTCATGGATAAGAAGAATCAATATAATTAAAATACCCGTACTGTCCACAGCAATTTACACATTCAGTGCTATTCCTATCAACCTACCAATGACATTCTTCACACAACTAGAAAAAAAAAAAAAAACTATTTTAAAATACATATAGTACCAAAAAAGAGCCTGAATAGCTAAGGCAATCCTAAGCAAAAAGAACAAAACTGGAGGCCTCATGTTACCTGATTTCAAACTATACTACAGGGCTACAGTAACCAAAATAGCATGGTGCTGGTACAAAAACAGGCACATAGACCAAAGGAACAGAATAGAGAGCTCAGAAATTAGGCCACACACCTACAACCCTCACCATCTTTAGTCTGTCTTTGACAAAGGTGACAAGAACAAGCAATAGTGAAAACTCTTTATTCAATAAATGGTGCTGAGATAACAGGCTAGCTATATGCAGAACATTGAAGCTGGATCCCTTCCTTACGCCATCTAGAAAAATCAACTCGGCCGGGCGTGGTGGCTCAAGCCTGTAATCCCAGCACTTTGGGAGGCCGAGACAGGCGGATCACGAGGTCAAGAGATCGAGACCATCCTGGCTAACACGGTGAAACCCCGTCTCTACTAAAAAATTAAAAAAAAACTAGCCGGGCGAGGTGGCGGGCGCCTGTAGTCCCAGCTACTCGGGAGGCTGAGGCAGGAGAATGGCGTAAACCCGGGAGGCGGAGCTTGCAGTGAGCTGAGATCCGGCCACTGCACTCCAGCCTGGGCTACAGAGCGAGACTCTGTCTCCAAAAAAAAAAAAAAAAAAAAAAAGAAAAATCAACTCAAGATGGATTAAAGACTTAAATTTAAAACAAAACTAAGAACCCTGCAAGAAAACCTGGACAATACCACCATGAACACATGAACAGGCAAAGATTTCATAAAAAAGACACCAAAAGCAATTGCAACCAAAAAAAAAAACTTGGCAAATGGGATATGATTAAGTTTAAGAGCTTCTGCACAGCAAAGGAAACTATCAACAGAGTAAACAGACAACTTACAGAATAGGAGAAAATATTTGCAAGATATGCATCTGACAAAGGTCTAGTGTTCAGTATCTATAAGGATCTTAAATGTATAAGAAAAAGAAAACCCATAGAAAAGTTGGCATGAGATGTGAATAAACTTTTCAAATGAAGACATACATGCAGCCAACAAACATGAAAAAAAGTTTAATGCCACCGATTATTACAGAGATGCAAATTAAAGCCATTGTGAGATGGTATCTTACACCAGTCAGAATGGCTATTATTAAAGTCAAAATATAACGGATGCTGGTAAGGTTTTGGAGAAAAGGAAACACTTTGGTGGGAATGTAAATTAGTGTAGCCATTGTGGAAAACAGTGTCGCGATTCCTCAAAGAGCTAAAAGGAGAACTACCACTGACCAAGCAAGCCCGTTATTGGGTATATGCCCAAAAGAATATAAACTATTTTACCATAAAGGCACATGCATGGAAATGTTCATTGCAGCACTATTCACAATAACAAAGACATGGAATCAGTCTAAGTGTTAATTAATGATAGATTGAATGAAGAAAATGTGGTACATATACACTATGGAATGGTAGGTAGTCATAAAGAAATAAGATTATATATTTTGTGGGAACACAGATGGAAATGGAGATTATTATCCTTATCAAACTAACTCAGGAACAAAAAATAAAATACCATATTTTCTCATTTATAAGTGGGAGGCAAATAATGAAAACTCATGAACACAAAGAGGAGAACAACAGACATGGAGTGTCCTTGAGGATGGACGGTGGGAGGAGAGAGAGGAGCAGAAAAAACAATAACCATGGACACTAGTCTTTTTTTTTTTTTTTTTTTTTTTTTTTCTGAGACGGAATTTCACTCTGTCACCCACGCTGGAGTGCAATCTCGGCTCACTGCAACCTCCACCTCCCCAGGTTCAAGCGATTGTCCTGCCTCAGCCTCCCAAGGAGCTGGGATTACAGGCACGTGCCACCACGCCCAGCCAACTTTTGTAGTTTTAGTAGAAACGGGGTTTCACCATGTTGACCAGGCTGGTCTTGAACGCCTGACTTCGTGATCCACCCGCCTTAGCCTCCCAAAGTGTTGGGATTACAGTCGTGAGCCACCACACCAGGCCTGACCCTAGGCTTAGTGTCCTGAGTAATGAAATAATTACTTAATTACTTAGTAACCTGAATAATGAAATAATCTGTACCACAAACCCCCATGACATAAGTTTCCCTATATAACAAACCTTCACATGTACCCTCAAACCTAAAATAAAAGTTAAAAAAGGAAACTATAACAAGTACCTAGTCACTGCATTAATGTAACAAATATTAAATAAATGTATACTTATAAATTTGTTTTAATAAGAGCTTATTTGGGATAACCTCATATACCATAAAATTCACCCATTTAAAAATGTAAAATTTAATGGTTTTTAGTGTATTCACAGAGTTGCACAATCATCATTAAGCTAATCAATTTTGAAATGTTTTCATCAACTCAAAAAGAAACCCCATACTTATTAGCAGTTACTACCCACTTCTCCAATCTCACCCCACCACAAACCTTAGGTAACCACTAATCCACCTTCTGTCTTTACAGATTTGCCTATTCTGGATGTTTCCTAAATAAGAAATTACACAATATGTGGTCTTTTGTGACTGGCTTCTTTTATTTAGCATAATGTTTTTTGTTTTGTTTTGTTTTTTGTTTGGTTTTGAGACACAGTTTCGCTCTTGTTGCGCAGGCTGGAGTGCAATGGTGCGATCTCGGCTCACTGCAACCTCTGCTTTCTGGGTTCAAGCAGTTCTCCTGCCTCAACCTCCTGAGTAGTTGGAATTACAGGCCTGCGCCACCACGCCCGTCTAATTTTGTATTTTTAGTAGAGATGGGGTTTCTCCATGTTGGTCAGGCTGGTCTTAAACTCCTGACCTCAGGTGATCCACCCACTTTGGCCTCCCAAAGTGCTGGGATTACAGGCTTGAGTCACAGCACCTGGCCAGTATAATGTTTTTAAGGTTCATACATGTTTTAGCATGTATCAGTACTTTATTTTATTGGCAAATAATATCCCATTGTGTGAATATATCACTTTTTACTCGTCCATTCTTCAGTTGATGAACATTTGCTTATTTCCAATTTTTGGCTGTTGTGAATGGTGTTGTTATAAACATTTGTCAACAAATTTTTGTACGCATGCATGTATGTTTTTATTTCATTTGAATATATACCTAAGATTAGAATTAGTAAGTCATATGGTAACTCTATGTTTATTGTTTTGAGGAATTTCCAGATTGTTTTCCAAAGCAGCTGTTGCATTTTACCTCCATCAGCAATATATGAGGATTTTAATTTTTCCACATTTTTGCCAAGACTTGCTATTATTTTGTTGCTTTGATTATAGTAATCTTAGTGCGTACTATATGGTCTTCCCATATGGTTTTGATTTGCATTTTCCTGATGGCTAGTGATGTTAAGCATCTTTTTTCATCTGTTTACTGGCCATTTGTTTATCCTCTTTGGAGAAATGTCTTTTAAGATCTTTTGTGGCCAGGTGCGGTGGCTCACACCTATAATCCCAGCACTTTGGGAGGCAGAGGCAGGCAGATCACTAGGTCAGAAGTTCGAGACCAGCCTGGACAATATGGCGAAACCCTGTTTCTACTAAAAATACAAAAATTTGCTGGACGTGGTGGCACGCACCTGTAGTCCCAGCTACCCAGGAAGCTGATGCAGGAGAATTGCTTGAAATCGGGAGGCAGAGGTTTCAGTGAGCTGAGATCACACCACTGCAATACAGCCTGAGCAACAGAGTGAGACTCTGTCTCACAACAAAGAAAAACAAGAATAAAAAAAGATCCTTTCCACATTTTTCAATTGAGTTGTCTTTTTATTATTGAGTTGTAAGTGTTCTCTATATATGCTGGATACAATTCCATGAGCAGACATGATTTGCAAGTATTTTCTACTATTCTGTGGGTCATCTTTTCACTTTCTTCATAGCTTTGAAACTTTGAAGCACAGTTTTTGTTTTTGTTTTTGTTTTTTTTTAATTGTTTGTGTCTTTGATGTCATATCTAGGAAACGATTGCCTAATCCAAGTTCACAAAGATTGATGCCTATATTATCTTTCAAGAGTTTCATGGTTTTATCTCTTTCATTTAGTTCTTAGAACTATTGTCCATGAAATTTTTTGTATGATACGAAGTAGAAGTAAAAACTTGTTATTTTGCATGTTGATGTAATTTGTCCTAGTACCATTTTTTTGGTAAGTGTTTATTTTTTTAAAAAATTATGTTATATCATAGAGCTGTTCACAACAACAAAAAATTATCAACAGAGGAAATAGATAACCTATAGAATGAGAGGAAATATTTACAAATTGTGCATACGACAAAGGTCTAATATTTAGAATCTACATGAAACTTAATTCAACAAGCAAAAAGCTAATAATCCCATTTAAAAGTAGGTAAAGGACATGAACAGACACTTCTCAGAAAAAGACATACAAGCTGCCTACAAATATGTGAAAAACAAGCTCAACATCACTAATCATCAGAGAATGCAAATCAAAACCGCAATGAGATATCATCTCACCCCAGTCAGAATGGCTATTAATAAAAGTGAAAAAATAACAGACGTTGGCAAGGCTGCAGAGAAAGGAGAATACATATACATGATTGGAATAAATGTAAATTTATTTTAATATTAATTTATAAATGTAAAAAAATATTATTTATAAGTGTAAATTTATTCTGCCACTGTAGAAAGCAGTTTGGAGATTTTTCAAAGAATGGAAAATATAACTTTCAACCTAGAAATCCATTACTGGGTATATATCGTTCTTCCAAAAGGACACGTGCACTTGATTATCTCTGCACTATGCACAGTAGCAAAGACATGGAATCAACCTGGGTGCCCATCAATGGTGGATTGAGTAAAGAAAATGTGGTACATATGCACCATCGAATAGTATGCAACCATAAAAAAACAAAACAAAATTATATCCTTTGCAGCAACATGGATGAAACTGGAGGCCATTATTCTATGTGAATTAATGCAGGAACAGCAAAACAAATACCACATTTTCTTGTTAATAAGCAGCAGCTAAGCATTGGGGATATATAGACAGAAAGATGAGAACAATAGACACTGGGGATTACTGGAGGGAAAGGAGATAAAAAGGGGCTGAAAAATCTACCTATTAGGTACCATGCTCATTAATTGGGTGATAGGATCGTTTGTACCCTAAAACTCAACACAATGCAATGTACCCATGTAACAAATGTGCACATGTACTCACTGAATCTGATATAAAAGTTGAAATTTTAAAAAATAATTTTAAGAAAGCAAAATGATAAGATAAAGGAAAATGAAAATTTTTAAAAATTCATCAATGTATCTTAACAAAGAAAGCTTAATAGAACATTCATAAGCAAGTATGTGAAAATTATGAGTCAGATAGATGTGTTTTAATCCCAGTTTCAGTCACAGTCAAGCTTCTAGAAAAGCTTTATCCATTAAGTCTTTTCCATTAAACAGCCCATCCAGTCCTCAATCTACTATAACATGGCTAATTGCCTTTCTGCATTTAAAATTTTTTATAATTGAAATTATCTGTGAATTCCTAATTGCCAAATCTAATGAATAATTTTCCTTGTTATATAGCCTACATTTTCTCAAATATTTTACCCTCCCAACTACCCTAATTGAAATTTGTTCCTCCTTTGGCTTTTGTGACACCAATTATTCTAAACGTTTCTTCTAATTATAGGGCCAGTCCTTGCTCTCATTTTTGGTTTCTTCTTCCTTTGTCTTATATTTAAATGTTAGTGTTATCCAGAGTTCTATCTCCATTTTCTCCTCCTCTCTTTTATATGTTCTTCTTGGAAGATGATTTCCAATCTTTCCTTTAGTGGTTACTTGACCACTGATGATACCTAGTAACCTTCTGTGCTAACAGAGCAAAAGTTTACTTGAAATCCATTCATGGATGTTTCCCAATTGAACTCATGATCTCTTCCTCACCTACGATCACTAGATCTCTTCATTTTACATTTAGTATAGAGTAAGGGCTATATATATACACACACACACACATACACATATCTATCTATATATATATATAGTGAATGGAATTAACACTTATTAAAGGTGTTTTTTCAACTGGAAAGTGAATGATGATTTCTATATTTCTTTCTATATCACAAATATTCCTTTCAGAATAATAAACAAGAACCTCATGGACTTCAAGGATCACTTATATATTTACTCAAAATGAGCAGTTGTTTCTTCTCAAGGAATAGTTTCCAGAAAAATTATTAAAAGCAAATTCATTTTTCTTTTTGAGATGGAGTCTTACTTTTGTTTCCCAGGCTGGAGTGCAATCCGCAACCTCCCCTCCTGGGTTCAAGCGATTCTCCTTCTTCAGCCTCCTGAGTAGCTAGGATTACAGGTATGTGCCACCATGTCCTGATAATTTTGTATTTTCAGTAGAGATGGGGTTTCTCCATGTTGGTCAGGCTGGTCTTGAACTCCTGACCTCAGGTGATCTGCCCACCTCAGACTTCCAAAGTGCTGGAATTACGGGCGTAAGCCACTGCACCTGGCCAAAATTTTTACTTTTATTTCAGTGCTCTAATGTCCAGGAATACAGTGCCCTCAAACGATCCCTTTATAATTGTGATAAGACTCTAATCAGGTGTACTAGGTAGTTATTGCCACAATACTGCTGCATAACACACCACCCAAAAAATACAATACATTTTTTCTTAATCACCTATCATACATTGGTTGGAATAGAATTATTTTGTCTGTGTTTGGCTTGGTTTGGCTCCAAGCTGTGGTTAGGTTCAGCTTTGCTTCACACATTAGTATTCCTTTCTGAACAAGAAGACTGACCAAAGCATGTTGCTTTCATGGCAACTTGTCACCGTTGAGGTACTTTATAGAGTGCTGAGAATATAGAGAGAAAGATGAAAAATGGAATGTTTATGTTAGAAGCCCTTCACAATGGAAAATACATTTGCTCTGGATCATGAAGGATGGGAAAGTAAAATTAGCCAATCAGAAAATAATACCTAATTATTCATGATAAGGTATAATATTATTTCTATTAGCTTAAATAATTTATTATGTTAACTAAGGAGGGTGCTTTAAGTTTTAACAGAAAAGGCATGTAAACCACAATCTTGACTTACAGAAATGACTATTACAAAATTTTTCAAGCAGGCAGGTGGACCCTTCTGGCACTGAGATAATTCATGTTAGAAAGCATGCAGCACTTCGAATTAAAGGACACTCAAAGGCAAACTAGCTGCCTGGGGCCTGAATAAATCTTACTGGAGCATTTGGTTTATGCTTAATAATGTTTTATTAAGGATTTGAACAAATAATTGACTATAGTGCAATTTCACATAAAAATTAGAGTTTCTGGCAATGTTGTGTCTGTATTCCAACATGAAAAGAATTGGCTAAAGCTGAGTGGTAGTTTCTTAACAGAATATAAAAGCCCTGTACACTTCCTAAGTGACTGCAGATCTCACAAAGTTCTATTGCCTCCTTTTACTCGAAGGTAGATTGTCCGTTCTTTTTTTTCCATAGACCATGTTTTTTTTTTGTTTTGTTTTGTTTTGTTTTTTTTCTGGTAGAGGAGGAATAGTTTTCTGTCTTTTATCAAAAATGGACAAATGAAAGATAAACAAAAAAGACCCATGTGCTTCAAATAAAATGGAAGGAAGAATATTTGTGAGGACGAATTCTCTTTTTAAAAAATTTTTTAATTTTATTTTTTATTTTTACTATTATACTTTAACTTCTAGGGTACATGTGCACAACGTGCAGGTTTGTTACATATGTATACATGTGCTGTATTGGTGTGCTGCACCCATAAACTCGTCATTTACATTAGGTATTTCTCCTAATGCTATACCTCCTCTCCCCCAACCCCACAACTACTTCTCTTATTTTGCAAGTGAAATGTGGTGATGGTGTAAGGTTGTGATAGAGAGAAGGCATTATTATGAGGCTTTCCAAAAGTCACACCACTTTAGTTTTATGCTTTCTGCTCTTACTGCCACCGCTACTGCAGCAGATAACTCTCAATACATGTTATCACAATGCTGCATTAAATAGTTCCCAGAAATCAGTCACCCAAAACCGAGATTCTCAAATCCCAGTTCAAAAAACTGCATTATCCTCTTAGAGCCCACTTCCCTGCTATAATCTGCATGTGTTGAATTTTTAGTCTATTCAAATATTCTGGGCAAGGCTATACTGACTGCCATCTTCTGTTATTTCTCTTCCCATGGCATCAATATCAGAAACATGGAAAATGTTGGTTTCCGAGGAAACATGTTTTATGTTGGACCTAATATTTAATACCCAAAAGAGTTGCATAGTCTTGGGAAGCATATGAAATAATGAAGTTCCCATTCAAATTTAAAAATCTTTAGGCTTTGACAGAAAATATATTTATCTATCTCCAAAGACAATGAAATGCAAAACCTAATCAAGCTGTCAACCTGGGTAAGAACTATCAATATATAGAGTAGATGCAAATGAATCTATGGGCACAGATATAACACGATAATTTATAAATACAGTTGATAGCATGGATTTGAACTACCTGTATCCACTTATTTTCTTTTACATCTGCCATCCCTGAGACAGCAAGACCAACTCCTCCCCTGCCTCCTCCTCTTCAGCCAGCTCAAATTGAAGACAAAAATGATAACGAATTTTGTGAGAATTCACTTTCACTTAACAAATAGCAAATATATTTTCTTTCCCGTATGATTTTCTTAATAACACATTCCTTTCTCTAGCTTACCTTTACGTTCAGAATGCAGAATATAATACATATAATATACAAAATAAGCATTAATTGATTATTTATGTTATCCTTAAGGCTTCCAGTCAACAAAGGCTACTAGTAATTAAATTTTGGGGGAGTTAAATGTTACATGTGGATTTTGGATTGCACGGAAAGTGGGGATCAGTGTCCCTAACTTCCACATTTTTCAAGGGTCAAGTGTATGGTAAATTTGTAAAGTTAATCCTCTAAATTTAAGGAATGTCAAAAATATTTCTCAGTGGGGAGAGGAGAAGGCATTTTTCAGTCTTAGAAAGATTTAGAATTGAATATAAAAAATGTGAGAGACTCAAACTCATTAACATTATATTCTTTAGTAAAGAATGGGAAGCTGGGTGTGGTGGTGCGTTACTGTAGTTCCAGCTACTCAGAAGGCTGAGGTGGGAGGATCACTCGAGCCCAGGAGATTGAGGCTGTAGTGCACTATGATTGTGACTGTGAAGAGCCATTGCATGCCAGTCTGGGCAACATAGTGAGACCCTTTTTTAAAAAAAGAAAAAAAGAAATAGGAGCATACTTTCTGTTGGGCTCTGTAATGCTGAAGATAATTGGCCAATTGAAATCATAATGAGACATTCAATTTTTAAATTTCTGTGATTTAAAATCAAAATATCTAATGTGTAACTATTTTTGGCTTATACTTTTTTGTTGAAATCTTACTTTTTTAAAGAATATGTAAAATAATTCCAGTTTCACTTTATAAATTTAATTTATTAGAATTATAAGAAGTATTTAGTGTTCAGGAAATTTGTCAGAAAACTCGAAAACCTAAGAAAATGAATTATTAAATATTTAATTTAGTTTACATTGTTTAGATGTTTTTAATTGTGCTTGTATGTGAGACCAGAAATTATTGAAAAACCCTTAAAATAATTTGAGAATGTGTTAGACATATATTTAAAATAAGGCAAGTAACCTGAACTTATTAAAAGTGAACTAAATATTTATAATTATAAATTTAATTCATTGAATTTTTAAAAGATCAAAATAAACCTCTGAATATTTATTTTTATAAGGAAAAACATCCCGGAGGTTATAAAACAAAAGCAAAAATTTTTAAAAACCCAGACAATCCCCTTCAGTATCAGAAATAAAACATATAGCCATCTGGGATTGAGTGAGGATTTGGCCATCACTTTTCAAGACTCATAGGTTTTATATGTATATTCTTAGAGTCAAAATATTCCCTCAATAGAACAATATTATTAATTAAAATTTGAGAAGAAATATTACTGGCATATAAAAATGTTCCGTGAAGATTTAAATAAACTTCTAATATTATTAAAGTATTAATAGAATTTGATTTTGTATTTGAGTGCTTATTTTACACCAAAGCCCTTAGAATCATTTATGTTACTTCATTTTGAGAAGTCTTTGATCTTGGTTCAAATCAGTTCTCTGAACCAACTATTTTTGGTTCTGTGTGCTTAACATATATTAAACAAAAAAAGTATCAGTGTAACTGAAAAAAAAAATTAGTTAATTTACTTGAAAGATTAGTCAATTTAAATTATTGATAGCTTTCAACAACAAATTAAAATTTGTTTTAACATTTTCAGTGGATTTGGATTCTCTGTTGGTCTACTCATGGGGGTCCAGGTGATACTTTGTACCTAATGGGATTCTAAGTTATTTCGTTTATTTCTATATATTCTTATGCAGTTTTAAATTTTCTTGCGATGAGATTAGCAGTGGAAAAACATAATTTATTATAGCATATTAATGAAAAAAGCATACTTTTTTTCCCACTGACTTCTCGATTATATATCATGAAACCATAAATTGTGTGCCATAACATTTGCTAGGGCTTAAATATTTTAATGATTTGGAAGTATACCATCATTAAGGAAAGGAAGTAGCTTTGCTCCAAGCACACTCTCTGCTGTGTTATGTCTCAGCTTAGAAGACTGCAGACTAATTAGACACACACCATATGCCTCCCTATGGTTTCATTGACTTTATATTGGTTTCTATTCTTCAGTCAGAACTTGGTAGATGTGTTCTTTTGCAGTTAAACTTTTCCTTTTGAAAAAACTGCTTTTAATTACAAAATTTTAAAAGGGGAAGAATGAAACCTTACCTATCGTCAAGTCATAAAAAATTGCAGCAGGTGGTCACAGCCGCATGGTGGTCAACCTCATGCAATGTGACTTTTGCCAAGGACTCTGAGTGCAATCCTGCTGAACGAGACTGCAATTCTTGTGTCAGCTCTGTCCTATAGTGCAAATCAATCACCAAGTACCCTATGAGCTCTTGTGGACATTTAAGATTCCGAAGCTTGAATCCCACGTACATTTACAGAAGAGGCAGGGAGAGCAGCCACTCTCCAGTCCTGTACTCAATCCCAGCATGCTATGCAATAATGACCTGTCAGGAAAGGAGATCGTGTATCCTCACACTGTGAAATATCCTGAGGGAATTTTTTGATGAATTTGAAAAAAGATTCAGCAGGGCTCTAGGCAAGAAATCATGCACACAATTTCAAAAGTGCATTACAGTCTTTTAAAAAAAAATCAGGGGGTATCATCACCTTGGTGTGTTTTCATGTGTCCTTTAAAAAAATTATAAAAATGAAAAGGATGACCTGAGTCTCCTGGCCACAAAGAATATCATCTCTTTTTTCAAAGTTTGTGGTATAAAGCCATTTATCTTTTTACCTTAGCAAGGTGTTCTTTGCTTTTTAAACATTCATTGATTTAGTTTTACTTTTATCCATTCATATAACAGGATGGCCATTGAATGATTGGTGTTCATTAGTCATGGCACATAATTTGTCAGAGTTAATTCAAAGGCTAAAACTAACGGCATTTCATTTCTAGGTAACCAGATGTTTCTCAATACACTAGAACAAGAGTAGTTACATTTTTTCATATAAAGGTCAATGAAGAAGAACCTCTCCCAGGAAAATGCACAAATACCTATTAAAATAAAACTTTGCATGTAAATTTAGACAAGTCACAGATTTCTTGAAGCCTGGTGTTTCAGGTTGGGTAGAATGAGGAAGCTGACTGTAAGAGAGAGTTTAGAATGTGGAACATTTATTAGGGAGCAACATCTGTGGAAAGCAGGGCATGAAGGCAAGATTGGGCAGAGGACAGAACTATGATGCAGAGGGCAGGGCTTTATTGGCAGAACCAATAAAGCCTCAGGCAATCTCAATCTTATACGGCAATCATCTTCGGGAGCTAGAATGGCCCTCAGTGTTGTCCCAAGTTGAACCTCCCTCCATTGACCATTCATTGAGTGGGACACCCAGAAAGGGGTGTGATTTAGGTCACCCTGCAGCCGATGTAATATCTGAAGGGGCTGATAGCCAAAGCCTGTTTACTTGACAGCTTTCCCGGCAGCTGAGGCAACAAAGTCTTCTACAGATGGCATCTGGATGACACATCACAGTGCTGCCCACATCCAAGTTCTTAGAAACCTAACCCTAAAATTGTCAGCTTTCTTTCTTTAATTTTATTCACAGAAGTAACTTTCTGAATTCATTTCTAAAATCTAATTTAAAGACCAATTAAGATAAATGATTTGATTAAAATATTTATGCCTCACTTGTACAATAATGTAATATAGGTGTGGTTTACTGAGTGGGTAGTTAATTTATATTTTGAACTCTCTTGCCTTTTTAGATACTTTAATTTTAACAATTGCATGTTCATTTATTAAATTGTTTCAAGCAGATATTAAAATAACAGGAAAGTTGTTAAAATGCCGAAAGAGTTAACCCCACCACTACCAAACCTGGTGAATCCAAAAGGTAAATCTCTTTTGCCTTGGTTCCATTAGTGCAGCTAAATAACTGACAGGCATGAAGCAAAAATAGGAATAAACAGAAATAAAACAGATGGCATCACTGCCCTCCTCATTATAGAAAAATTAAATGAAATAAAAATAAGATGAAAAATAATAGTAATATACTTTTCACTCAAAAAATGTAACTGAGGTAATGAAAGTAATCTCCTAATTGTTAGAGATTTTCACCTTTTATCAGCTTAGGTTGTCACTGAAATATTTTTATGCCTAAACCTAAATTATGCAAGAGGGAGAGTACTATTTTCAGTATGCCATATTTAATTCTCTAAAATGAACTTGTTCAGTAAGGGCCTGAAGGGATGAATGATAGTCTGACAGATTTTCAATAAATAATGACAATTTATCAGTAAAGAGGTTTGTTTTCATGAGATGAATATGTAGATACAGGTGTAACTTTAATTTCCAGATTCCCAAGACAAAGCAGCAATGACAGAAATCATAAAATTTGGAGGTCAAGCTAGTACTGGTGGGAACCATAGGGTATGGGAGCAGAGCAATGATACATTTTATTTTAGACACGTTGGCTTTTGAAATGATACAGCAAACCCAAGGAGAGATATATGAAGTAGGTAGCTAGAAATAGGTTGGAGCTCAGGGGGAAAAGGTCAAGCTTGCTTGAACAGAGGTGTCTGTTTTCATTAAGTTAAGCTCTCCAGAATTAGAAACATGTCTGGCATGTTTCAGAAAGAAGGAGTTGAGGAGATTGGGTCACCACACTAGCGAGCAGGCAATGTGCTATGTTGGGAAAATTTATGTAGTTTGGGGTCCAGAGAATTTTCCAGAGTTACAGGTCCATCACTTGTTGTTTGACTTTAAATAAATCTTTCAACTTCCCTGTTATTAAAAATGGGAATATAAAAACCTATTAATAATCCCTTAAGAATGATTTGGATTGAACATGATAATAAATGTGAAACCATTTTATAAATGTAAAGGTTATATGAATTATTATAATGAGGAATGTGTATGGACAGTGGTTTGAAATATTTAGCTTCAAGACAGAAGGACATTATTCCCTCACTTGATAAACATCTGTTGTGTAAAGCACTAAATTAGTAACTGGATAGAGGAAGATAAATAAGATGTTTTGCTTTTCTCTCATGGCTCACACATGATTTCTTCTCTCTCATGACTATCAAGAAAAACAGCACGTGAATGTGTGTCAAGTACAGCACATAGGAGAGTAAGCAAAAGTTGCTATAAGTTAATAAATGAATGAGAGAATGAGTGCACAAAGGAGAGACATGTAATACAATCTCAAGATTCCAAGAGAGCCTTCTGGAAATAATCTGTGATGTAGGATAAGTAATTAATTTTATGAACAAGGACCAATGGAAAGTAAGAAATTTCAAGGCCGGGAGTGTCAAGAGTAAATGCTGAACATTAAATTCTTAAGGAGAATTGGCCAAAAGATAAGGATGGGTTGAGGAAGGGGGAGGTCATGGTCAGATGACCTATGTCATGCTAAGTTGCTTGAATTTTTATAGTGGTCATAAGAGGAGTACTAGGGTGATTAGAATTTTGTTTTATGTGGACCCTTCTGTCACTGGTGTGGAAGTTTGATTTGAGGGAAAGGAGATTGGAGTAAGGGAGGTAAGTGTGAAGACTACAGCAATAGATCAGCTGATAGATGACGGGGGCTTGAATTAACTCAAACAGTAATTTGGATTTAAAATGTCGGTGACTGATTGAAGTAGAGGTGAGGAAGGAAAGACCCCCTGATGTCTGAATGGATGGTTGTATCAACTGTAGAGATGAAAAATAATGAGGAAGAATAAATAGGTTTAAGAGATAAGATAATTTTTGTTTGGAGCTTTTGAGTGTCTGTGAGTTGTTTAGGCAAATATGTACAACAGGAAGTTGTATATATCATTCTGAAACTCAGTGGAGACAGAATCTTTCATGAGAGAGTTTTGGGCGAGAATATAGATTTGAGAGGTGTCAGGAGATGACAAAATGACATAAACAGGCTTTCTCCACATGATGGGAAAGGAACCCAGTGTGAAAGAAAATGAAGTCATTATAACTACGGCCTTAAAGTGGGGTCTGAAGAAAATTGTACTGACACCTGCTGAATGTCAAGCCACAGAATGTTCCAGTAGATTTGGATAACAACTGAAGTCAGCATCCACTGGCAATCAGTATCTTTTAGCTGGGAATACTCTAATTAACTGACCAATCTGAATGTGTTTGCAATTTCAGATTTTTGCCCACTCAATAAACTGACTCCAAAAACAACTTTTTGTGAAAATCCCCTGCAAACAAACTCTCCTGCATCTATTCAGGGCTGCTTTGACTCAGTGTACCTTCTTTGTTTCACAAATAAATGCTATTTCCTTTGACTTCTGTGTTAATCCTTTTTCTTTTTTTTTTTTCAGTTAACAATCTATAGTTGATAGATAAATGATAGATAGATGGTAGATAGACAAGTAGGTAGAGACATATACTTTAATAGATGTTTTGTTAATAATATCCATAGTGCCTGGAATAATATCTGGTATTGGGTAGCACCCAATGAGTAATTTCTGAGTAATTATAAGAAAATTTAAAGTTGTGATAATAGATGTGTAGGCTCAGGGAAAGATACTAAGAATGAGCAGTAGAGAATTGGGTTGAGGTGGAAAAACGTCAGTATTTAAGGTGTAAGCCAAGGACTGTAAGAGAATAAAGAAAAGGAGTATACAGAAGTGTGAAGAGAACTGAGTAAAAGATGATATTATGAAAATCAAGAAAGAATAAAATTAAGGAAACAAAAAGGACCATCAGTTGTTTGTTTGTTCGGTTGTTTGAGACGGAGTCTCACTCTGTCGCCCAAGCTGGAGTGCAGTTGCGCCATCTCAGCTCACTGCAAGCTCCTCCTCCCTGGTTCAAACAATTCTCCTGCCTCAGCCTCCCGAGTAACTGGGACTACAGGCGCCCGTCACCACGCCCAGCCATTTTTTTTTTTTTTTTTTAGTAGAGACAAGATTTCACCGTCTTAGCCAGTTAGGATGATCTCGATCTCCTGATCTCCTGATCTCCTGATCCGCCTGCCTCGGCTTCCCAAAGGGCTGGGATTGCAGGCGTGAGCCACTACACCCAGTTTTATTATCAGTTTTATTCCACTATTGACTCACTTCATTCATATAACATTGATGGAGGGGTCAACTGAGTGGTGTAACAGAGGTTGAACTAGAAGGGGTTACTCGGCTCCACTCTAAAATTTGATGTATAAATGCTGAATCTTACGATGACCGTAACTGGGCACCGTTCCCATCATGTGGAGAAAGCCTTTAAGAAAATGAAAGGAACACACAGAGGGAAGCAGAAAACAATCCACCTGGCTTAAAGCCTTATATCCAGTGGTACCTGAAAAACAATCTATAGTCTTGGGCTAATAAATTACCCTTTTTGCATGAGATAATTTGAGATGAGTTTCTGTCGCTAATAATGAACATAATCCAAATTAACACAGTGCCTATTTTGGTGTTTAAGACATCCATCTAGTTGCTCAAATCCCTCCTTTCCCTTTCTTTCTTTCATATTCTTTCAATTCTCCCACCAAAATATTTTTTAACTCGTATCACTTAATATGTCCACTGTTTTACCCCCAGTTAGGTCAAAATTATTTCTTATCTACCTCTAAGATAACACAATTGTGTCTTAACTGTTCCTCTTGTTTTCACACTTAATTTCCTTCCAATACTTTCAACATAGCAGCTTGTAAACTTTTAAAAACTTAAATTAATATTGCCCTTTTTTTTTTTTGCTTGAAAATTTTAACAACCTCCCATTGTATTTATCCTGTTCTATTGTCCCCTTACAACTTGGCCCCTGCCAATTTCTCCATCCTTACCATGTTCATTACTCCCCCTTGTTTCCCCTGTAGTATCAAATCCTTTCCTGCTTTAGATACTTTTCTTCTTCTTCTTTTTTTTTTTTTTTCCTCTCTTCTATCTGGATTTTTTTTGTTGTGGTGGTGATTCTCATCTTTGAAGTCTTAGGTTAAATGTCACTTTCTAAAACAAATCTCTAAAACACTGGCTAATTTCTCAGCACCTAACTCTCCTTTCCATGAATTTACTGTGTAAATATGTTGTTGATTACCTATTACTTTTTCTTGTTTTTTTTCCTTTTTGTGTATTTTTTTCTTTTTTTTTATTGGCTATTCACACATCTCCATAGAATTATAGTGTCCACAAAGAAAGGAACCATGTCTCTTGTGTTCACTTTTTTATACTCAGTGCCTACTCAAATGTGTGTAGAGGGAAAAATAATAATGATGTTTATCTTACTAGATTTGTAATAATTCATTGAATTCTGTAGCTATAGCTTGAGAGAACACAGAAAATAAAAGAAAGCCTATTTTTAAATATAACATGTAACTGCCAAATAAAACTGTCTCATACTCTGATTTGGCTATTTGAAGCATCAGGTTATAAACATTTGATACAATTTCCGTCTTTTTGAGTGAATGTGGGGCATTCAAAATTATGTACTTTTGTATTAACCGCTAAACAGTTGTGGAAATAAACTTAACAAAAAAGCAAGCAATTTTTTTTTATTCTTGCCAATATATTATTTAAAAAATCTCTGTATAACATTTATCCCTCAAGTTCAATTGTATATTGTTGTTATTTCAAACGTAGATCTATGTGTAAAGAAAATGATTGATTTGAAAGCAGCATTAACTATAGTAGAATTTGATATTCAAAACAAAACAATGTTTAAAAAGACAAAACAGAAAAGCCAAAACATGGCTATTTTTTAAGGCATGAAAGTTTGTGATTGAAATGTAATATATCTTAATTCATCTGAGCCTCTTATTTGGCAACTTTCTAGGATCTTAATAGAATATTTGTATTTGGTTCTCCAGAACACATATATCTATCTTATATATTATAAATTAATATATATTTTTATGTATATTTATTATATATGTGTTTATACATAATATCTAAATGATACTTATGTAGTATATATAAAAATGTATAAATTTATTATGAGAAATGGACTCACACAATTATGGGGACCAGTTAGTCCTCCAGTCTGTCCTCTGCAAGCTGGAAACACCAGAAACCTGTTGGGATAATTCAGTGTGAGTCTGAAGGCCTGAGAACCAGAGAACTGATGATGTAAATCCCAGTCCTAGGCCAGAGGAAGATGAAATTAGATGTTCCAGCTCAACAGTGAGACAGGAGAAAAAGGAAGAAATTTCTCCTTTCTTTGCCTTTTGTCTTATTCAGGCCCTACAAGGATTGGATGATTCTGAAGCACATTGAAGAGAGCGGTGAACACCAGAGTCTACACATTCAAATGCTAATCTCACCCAAAAAAAGCCTTCAGAAACACACTCAGAAACAATGTTTAATCTGGGGATCCCATATCCCACTCAAGCTGATACATAAAGTTAATCATCACAAAGTGCAACCAGAAACTTCCACACTTTGAAGACATGGACCTATGAGATAATATAACTTCACTAACTTAGGTCTACAGTTCTTTATCCTCCTTTAACCAAGTTCACCCCTAACCCACTGATTTTAATTCATCTTTCTTATTAACCCCACTGATTTTAATTCAGCAAATCTTTATGAACATCTATTATGGGCTAAGCACATTATAATAAGTGTTGAGAACAGAAAGCACATTAGAAGTACTATTTGTGTTCAAGGAATTTCTTATCTGTTTTAGGGAGATTACAAGACAAAGAAAAGTGAACCACTTAAGTGCTAACTTGTATAATACGGATTAATGACATAAAGGTGAGTTGCAACAGCCAAGGAGGCTGCACTTTCGAAAAGACAGCTAGGTTTGGGTAAATCAGAAAACATGGAAGATTAATGGCATTCTGTGAGTTAAGAATATTTGGAAGGTTCTGAGGGGAGATTGCCCCTGGAACATACATTCAAAGTGGAGCTGCTAACCATAATAGAACAGAAATGTGCCCACCAGCTCTAAAGCAAAATTAAAATAGTGTCCTTGCCTCAGGTGGGAAAACACTCTTGTGAATGAATAAATGATGATAGTCATAGATTTTCTGTTTGAGTAAAGGATGGATAAATTACTCAATAAGCAGCCTGTCTATAGAAAAAGCCTGGTTTCTTATCACATTTCCTCCTTACAGAGAGACAAGCATTTGCATAGAAATGAATCGATTTGAGAAAGGGCAGAGAAGGGGAAGCAACAGAGAGAGTTGGTGAAACAGGCTAGAGAGTGCAGAGGAAAAGATCCTCCTGGATTTGTTTAATAAGACTCTATTCCACTTACGGTATCTAATGCCATTGGTAATTTAACTCAAGTGGCCACCTCACATCTATGTCATTTTAGATAAGAAAGAGAAAATATGATTTTAAGGGGAGAGTAATGACTATTTTGTATCTATAAATCATTCATCATATGAAGTCTTAATAGAAAAGTTATGTACATTGCTACTTTAAAATAAGTGAACCATACACATTTTAAGAAGCTTAAGACAGATCCTGAAAATAGAAATTTCTTTTATGTAAAAGCGAAGTGTTTTTTGTTTCATTTCTTGTTTTTTTTTATTTTCAAGATTTCCACTAAAAGTATTTCAAAGGACACCTATTTTCTTTTTCTATCCAGCATTTCTAATTGGAAATAAAGCTGTGCCACTTTAGAATTTATATTTTATAAGATCAATTACTCTGGGCCTCTCTCCCCTTCTCATTTTTATTCTTAAATAAACACAGGTGTTTGTTACTGTATCCCCAAGACATTATTGTCTAATGGTTTTAAAGAATATTTGAAAAAAGACTCAGATAACTTTGGAAGTGCTGGAATAAGCAAAATAAAATATATCATTTCTGTAGCATCTGTTCATTTGGTAAAATATGCTAGTTCACATTTGGAATCTTTAGAAAGTAGTATATTATCAAAATATTTTTCAAAATTCTAGATTTTGAAACCTTTTGAGAAAATTCTTAAAGAGTTAGTGTTCTGCAGAATATACTACTTAACCTGTTATATTAGGAAAGAGACGTAATGACACTAGTTTCTGTCTTACAATGCTAATTTCTATTACTGAGAACTGCTTGTGAAACACTTCAGGTTTTGAAAATATTCCTCACAAATTTGATTTTCTAATTTTGTTTCTGAGCTTTAACCAAAAGTAGCTAGCACATTGCTTTACTCATCACAGACAAAACCCAGTGAATAAGAAACTATGTAGCGTTTAAACATTTGTTGAATGTCAATCTACGGCTGATATTTTATGAATTTTCTTCTAGTTTCCTAACTAAACTTTCAATTTTGTGTGTGTGTGTGTGTGTGTGTGTGTGTGTGTGTGTGTGTGTTATCCTAGAGACACAGTCTTGCTCTGTCACGTAGGGCAGTGGCATGATCATAGTTTATTGCAATATCTGGAACTCCTGGACTCAAGCCCTTTCCTGTTTCAGCCTCCTGAGTACCCAGGACTACTGGTGTATGCCCCCACACCTGGATAATTATTTTATTTTTATTTTTGTAGAGGCTGGGTCTCACTCTGCCCAGGCTGTCAATGTATTTGTTAATTGAAGCTTGGTGTAGACTGAATTGTGTCCCCTCCCCTGCAATATTCATATTTTAAAACCTAACTCCTCAATATGACTGTATTTGGGATAAAAGGCCTTTAGGAAGGTAATTAGGTTGAATTAATTCATAAAGGTGGGGCATTAATTCAATAGGACTAGTGTCCTTTTAAGAAGAGGAAGGGACACCAGCAGTGTCTATGCAGGGAGGAAAGGCCATGAGAGGAAGCTGTGAGAAGGCAGCCATCTGCAAGCCAGGAGGAGAAGCCTCTCAGAAACCAACCCTGCTGAACCAGTTACTTGGGACTTCTGGCCTCTAGAACCCTGAGAAAATAGATTTCTGTTGTTTAAAACACCTAGTCTGTGGTATTCTGAATGGCAGCCTGAGGAGACTAATAGAAGGCTTTTATTTTAAATTTACTTTAAAAATCCATTACACGGTTCTTGAAGTGCCAAAACCTTTTACTGCCTCAGTCTACTTTAGTCCTGGGAGAAGGGGCCTGAAAAAACTTAAAGAAGATAATATCTGCAATTCAACATTGTGAAAACCAAGACTCAGATAATTTATATGAACCCAGGTCTTCTGTTGAAATCTCAAGGTCTTCTATTACTGTAGACATGCAGCTTTCTCATGCTCTTTCTGTCCTATTTAAATATCTCTTCATTATTTCCCTATCTTGTTTTGTACTTTTGGATGGCCCTGTTTAACCGTCTCCCTCCTAGGTTAATATTAACTTGCTGGGTTAGGATTTTACACTCAAAGTAGTTTTGTCCTAGAACTCTGAAGTTCCACTTTGTTACCTATTGACAAATTGATTTATTGATTTAACAAATATTTAATGAGCTTTTACTATGTACTAGTCATTGGGAATACAGAATTGAGTAAGAAGCAGCTGTTCTCTAAGACGTTCACATTCTGTTGGAGAAGGCAGATAATAAACAAATTGGGTCAGGTGGTTATAAGTACTACAAAAAATAAATGTTTAGTGAGTGAATACATGCGTGGAGGAGCAAGATGAAGGTGCTTTATATGTGATGATCTTAAAGGATGTCTAAGGAGACATTTATGTCAGAGAGCATTTGATCAGACATTTGGCCTTCTTTTGAAAGAAATAAAGAAGGGAGCCAGGTGAAGGTGTGGGCAAATGGATTACAAACTCGAGCAACAGGGACTTCCTTAGGCTAGTGGTTTCCAAACTTCTCTGACCCTAACAATCCCCTGGGAGCTTAGAAAACATTCTGAGACCACGGTTGAATGCCTGACCAAATGCATTTAGAACTCTAGGAAATAGAAATCAAACATCGATATTTTAATGTCTCTGCAGGTGTTTCCAATACTCAGCCAAGGTTGAAAATCACTGTGTTAGGCCGGGCGCGGTGGCTCAAGCCTGTAATCCCAGCACTTTGGGAGGCCGAGACGGGAGGATCACGAGGTCAGGAGATTGAGACCATCCTGGCTAACACGGTGAAACCCCGTCTCTACTAAAAAATACAAAAAACTAGCCGGGCGAGGTGGCGGGCGCCTGTAGTCCCAGCTGCTCAGGGAGCTGAGGCAGGAGAATGGCGTAAACCCGGGAGGCGGAGCTTGCGGTGAGCTGAGATCCGGCCACTGCACTCCAGCCTGGGCGACAGAGTGAGACTCCGTCTCAAAAAAAAAAAAAAAAAAAAAAAAAAAAAAAAAAAAAAAAAAAGAAAATCACTGTGTTAGATATTAATTAACTTGGTTAGTTCCAGAAACTGAAAGATGTTCAATGTTGATAAAGAGTGAAAGGGAAAGAAAGACCAATAAAAGAGATATTGTAGGTCATAATACATTCTTTGATTCTTTGGGATTTTTTTTTGGATGTAAAGCCATCAGGAGTTTTGAACAGAAGCCATTATGTGATCTTATTTGCACAAGATAATTTTGCCTGCATAGTAAGGAATTGACTATAGGTGGATTAGGAGAATAGACACCAGTAAACACATATAGATGCTATTAGGGAAAAAAAAAAAAAATTATCCTTGAGTGATAACGATAAAGGTAGAAGTCATGTTTAAATGAAAGATAATATTAAGCTGATTTTTTGTTGTTGTTGTTAGATTGCTTGTGTTTTCTTACAAGATGTTTTTAGAATAATATTTTAATTGTTGGTGTATTAGTCTGCCAGGGCTACCATAATAAAATACCACAGAGTTGGTAGCTAAAATAACAGAAATTTATTTTCTCACAGTTCTAGAGGCTAGAAGTCCAAGCTTAAGGTGTGGGCAGGTTTGATTTCTTCTGAACCCTCTCTCCTTGTCTCACAGATGGCTGCCTTCTCACTGTGTCCTCACATTACCTTTCTTTTGCCAGGGACCATCACTGATACCTTTTTCTGAATCTTAATCTTCTGTTTTTAGAAGAACACCACTCGTATTGAATTAGGGTCTACTGGATGGCTTCATTTTAATTTAATAACTTCTTCAAAACCCCATTTTCAAATACAGTCACTTTCTAGAGTACTGGGTATTAGGACTTCAACATAGGAATTTTTGGGAAAACACAATTAACATTAACATTTGATGTTCTGAGATTTCACCATTGCTTCACATGGTCTTTAAACTATAGATTCATTCCTTTTTTGTTAATGGAAGTGTTATTTTTTACTACATTATTATTATGTTTTACTCTATTCCATGCATCCCTCTTCTCCTTCTGGAACTCATTTTAGAGAGATATTGGAACCTATGAATCTAAATTCTGCTATTTAGACCATGCCCATTCTGCTATTTAGACTAGTGTTTCCAGTGTAGGTGATCAACTTTTAAATGCCAAGACTTCTAGCAAATTTTTCATGACTGCAATATCCCCTTAGCTGATACTTAGTTTCTGAAAGTATCAGTGATGCTTTATCTAAACTTTTCTGATTGCTTCATTAACTTTGCTTCATTCCTCAGAACCTCAAATGCCTTTACCTTTGCAACAGTCTGCTTCAGAATCTATTTTGCAATGTCTTTTTTTCTCTTGCTTTTCTTTGGATCTGATCCTACTTACTTTATGTCTTTCAGGTGTTGCTCATAACATTTGGACTACAAAGGCACTTTAAATTTTTTTTATTGTTTATTATGGATTTATTCTCCATTGTGTGTATACATATGTTTGGTATAGAAAATACATGCATGTATGTAAATATACATGAAATCTTTTTTCTCATTTCATGAAATCTTGGATGCACAGGCATGTTACAGCATTTGTACACTTTGTCATCTTGAACAAATCTATTATTTTGGAAAATCTTTGCATCCTAATCTTCTGTTCTTAGAATATTTATTTAATATTTTGTACTTATTGTTAATTTATGTTTGTTCCATAATGAACTCTTTATTTATAGAAACTACCTCACTATTTTTCTTATTAAACCCTGCCAATTTTTATTTGAATACTATTCGTATTTGTTTTTCTGAGTTTATTTTCAGTACTTACTTTTAGAAATAATATCAATGTTTTGTTCTATCAAGGGGAATTTTCTATCCACAAATGTTTTGGCATTATTTAGTAATACATTCACTACCCCCTTCTGTACTGAAGGTAATATCTGCTTAGAAAAGTACAATAGGAGCTTTGGGATATGTTGGGCAAAATGTAAACTAATATTGCTAAAACAAGAATAGATTTATTTTAATCACTTTTAATATTGATTGAGTAACAAACAATATAATATTAAATATTATTAGACAATAAGTGTTGCAAAGATATGTGGATATGTGTAAAATATAGATTCAGTAATTTTATTAATTTTGCAGAATATACTGATTCTCTTAAGTAGAAACTACAAAAATGGAACAGATTACATACATATTTTACAGGAAGAACACAGGAAATGTGATCTACTTTTATGAATAAAGCTTCTTATATCCATTAAATATAAACTTGCTAAGAAAGTGAAAAGAAATAAGAATATTCTTAACCTTAAGTCTCAGTACAAGCCCTATAAGAGACTTGAAAGTATCTTCTGTTTACTCACCAAGTGATAATTTGGAAAGAGACAGTAAACAATGGCAGACTGTGACAAGGAAGTTGAAAATGAGAGTTTTAATTCTGGCTATGCTTGTTACTAATTTTAGGAATTGAACGTTATTTTCTAAACATGTTTGTTTTCTCTCTCTCTCTCTGTGTGTGTGTGCGTGTCCCTTGCTGTTACTCATTATAATTACTCTCCAGTTTTTATTTAATAAAAATTTTAAGGTTCTTTACCAACTGGTTCTATCTCGAAGGTAAATAAACTCAGTCTTTTTTTTTTTTTTTTTTTTCTCAAGGAGCCTATAGTCTTTAGGAGAGTTAGAGACGTAAACCCATATATCTGGGTGCTAGAACTCTTCTCTTTCCTTTATTAAGATTTATCTACAAATATTATTTATCAATAGAGACAGGAAGAGTTAAAAAACCCATTGAACCAAGTACCTCTCCAGTTGTTCCTTCACCAGTAGGTTAGGTACACACCATCCCTTGATGTCTGCCAGCCATCCATAGATACTACTTGAATCCCATACTTTACAGTGATGGTATTGCTACTGCTACTACCTGATTTTAGAAGGAGCAGAGGGATTCTCTTACTCTTTCGAACATTGCTGGTTTTTAAATATATGTATATATAATCATCTTAGTCTGTTTTGTGTTGCTATATACCTGAGACTAACTAATTTATAAATAAAAGAGATTTTTTTTTTTTTTTTTTTTTTTTTTTTTAGTTCTGAAGGCTGGGAATTACAAGATTGAGGAACCTACATGTGGCAAGATGTTGCATAATCTCATGGTAGAAAACAGAAGGGCAAGATTGCTCAAGCAAGGACAAGACAGGCCCAAACTCACTTTTATAGAAAACCCACTGCCATGATACTAAACCATTCCCAACATAATGGCATTAACCGATTCATGAAGGCAGAGCCCTGATCTGCTTAATCACCTCTTTTTTGGCCCCAGTTCCCAACACTATTGCACTGGAACTTCAGGAGGAACATTCAAACCATAACAGAACTATCTAACATAGTCAAACTCATAGAAATAGAAAGTAAAATGGTGGTTGCCAGGGACTGGGGGGAGGAGGAAATGGAATTGTTAACTAGGTATAGAGTTTCCATTTTGCAAGATGAAAGGTTCTGAGTATCTATAGCACAGTAATGTGAATGTACATTACTGATCTAATATTGTTCTAAACTCTTTTTTTTCCTAAAATTAATATGACCCTGATACTTTTGAAGGTTTAAGTTGTTATTTATTAAAGGAATTTGAAATTTTGACGGTTGTTTAAAGACTATACAGAGTGGATATGAGGGGTAGTAGGACATTGGGTATGATGTCTCTGAGATAGCTACTTTAACATAATGTGAAAGTACAGAACCTCACTGTCTAGGCCTGGTGGGAAAGGGAATTGAAAGAAACTGATTTTCCTATTCCATCACTACCTTCTTACATTATTTTATGTAACATTTTTTTTTTCCTTTCCCATATACTGAAAACTTTTGGAAAAAACAAAACCTACAAACTAAAAAATACCTTATAGTCTTTTCACATTATTGCAGAGGAAAAGGGTATTATTTCAGTCCACTGGTTTATCAGGAAAGGCACTGCGTGTGTGTGTGTGTGTGCGCGCGTGTGTGTGTGTGCGTGCGCGCATTTGGATGCATACCTTTATACATGCTCTAAACTATAATGTTACGGGTGAAGAGAATTATCGAGAGGACAAGTAAGATATTTGGCTGATATTGACACTGATTTAACATTGATGTATAAAAAAATCAAACATATCTACTCAAGGGCGGGCAAAATTCCTTTCCAAACATTTCATTTTGTTTCATTGAAAAATACATATCCCTGTGATTAATGTGACATTGGCTTTATTTCTTATGAACTAGTATTCTGGCCTTATACTGTTAATTTATTCTTTTTTTCCTCTGGCTTATATTAGAAAGCATTCTTGTGATTAAGACCCGTGTTCAAGTCTTCTTTCCTCATCGGGGTGAAGGCATGGCAGGGGGTGTAAGGACAACCTTAGCTCACTTTCTCACTAAAATCATTGTAAGATATAATAAGTTTAATAATGTAGCTATATTGTAGGCACAGAGTAGCAGTAAATCTACTTGTGAGAGTCAGGGAAACTTTACTGAGAGAGGAGAGTCAAGCAAAATCTTTGTGTACATATAGAAATATTTTAAGAGATAAAAGGCATAATCAAGGAAGTATAAGATTATATTCCTTAATAATTATGTTGTGTGTTAAAGTGGCAAAAATGTGACTCAAACTATCTTAAGATAAAAAAGACACATTGACTCACATAACTGAAAAAGTCCAGTATACACAAAATGTATACTCAGAGCTTGTTCTCTTGTATGTGACATCCTTGTGTGGGTTAAATTCTTGAATGAGTTTATTTGTTTTTTCCTGTGGTGGAAAGAGGTTCCTGGTGGCTTCAGCCCTATAGTTCTTACATCTTGGGATCTTACTGAAAAGAGTTCTCTTACATTATCAATATATCAATATGATAAATATTTTCATGAAACACTGGCCCTTTGGGGCCACATGATGTATTAGTTTCCTATTGTTGCTTGCTATAGTCTGATTTTTTTTATCCTCCCAAACTTTATATGTTAAACATAACCCCAAAGGTGATAATATTAAGAGGTGAGAACTTTGAGATGTGATGAGGTCATGAGGGCACAGCCTTCATGAATGGGATTAGTGCTCTTACAAAAGAGACCCCACAGAGCTTGTTAGTCTCCTTCACCATGTGAGAATACAGCAAGAAGGTGCCATTTATAAGGAAGTGGGCCTTCACCAGACACTGAGTCAGTGTCAAAGCCAGCACCTTGATCTTGGACTTTCCAGCCCCTAGAACTGTGGGAAATACATTTCTCTTGTTTATAACATAATACAGTATATACTTTATCTTATAAGGTACAAATAAGGTACTTTTTATTATATCAAAGCAAATGGACTAAGAAATTGCTTTAACAAATTACCAAAAACAGTGGCTTAAAACAGCACACGCATATTATGTACAATTCTAGGGGTCAGAAGTTTTAAATGGGTTTCATTGGTTCTAAAATCAAAGTGTCAGGAGGACTCCATTTCTTTCTGGAGGATCTGTTTCCTTGCATTTTCCAGCTGCTATAGCCTGCCGTGTTCCTTGGCTTATGGCCCCTCAATCATCTTCAAAGCCATACTCACATTGCAAGGACCGAACTCTTCTGTCTCCTTTTTTCATGTTTAATGACCCTTGCAATTACACTGGGCCCACCCGGATAATCCAGGATAATTTCCCTATTTTAAGATTAAGGTATTAGCAAGCTTAATTCTGTCCATTACCTTATTTCCCCTTTGCCACATAGAACAATACATTAATGGGCTCCAGGAATTAGAACAGAGGCAACTTTGGCAGGCAAACCACAAATCTCTTATGGGAAGGAGAATGAAGTATTATGTTTGGCCAGGTCTGAGTCTGGTGTCTATACCAGACTATAAGAAGAAAATGGAAGGATTAGATAATTTGGGAAGCAATAATAGGGAAATTTATATTCATTCTTGTCAGGAAAGACAGTATATGATATATGTAGATTCTAAGAATAAAAATAGAGCAGGAAAATGATTTAAAGATTGCTGGGCGTGAGGATAGAATGAGAGTGTTGCACTTTTGCTTATGGAGGCATCAAGTTGTTTAGAATCTAGAGGAAAGGGTGAACTAAGAGTTCTAAATGTCCTGTGATGACTGATTTGAAAATGGATAAAGGGCAAAATAAAATGTTGGTCTCAAATCAGGTGGAGGTGAGGTGTGAATATTGGAAAGGGAGGGAGTGAGTCTTGCCAGAAGCATAGAGTTCCATGGTTTTCACTTGTTAGTGGGGATGTGGAGTTTGCAGGAGACAAAGTTTAATTTGAAGTACATAGAGCTCTCGGATCCCTCTTAATTCCTGTCCATGGATATGTGGAAGTCACGGGAAATATGGTTTCATCTGAAGAACCTGAATATTGGAAGATTTCTGCTGAAAATCAGAGCACACAGAGTTAACATAATCATTTTTTTCTCATAAATATGACTCTGGTGACAGTATGAAGACCAAAACAAAGAGTTAAGCTAAGGTACAGAAAATGCTGCCAGAAGACTCTTTTGAAAAGCCATTTGAGAGAATAAAATTAGACAAAAGCCATAATGATGTGAAGAAAAAGTAATGCAAAAAGTTAATAAAATAGGGTCAACCATACCTAGATTTTTAAGTTATTGCTATAACCTAGAAAAACGAACTATGTATTAGTCAGGTTATTTCAGTTTCTAGTTATAGAAACTCCCCTCAAACAAGGTTTATTCATTCATTTATCCATTCAACAACAGTTTATTGAAAGCCAGGCATGTAGCTAGCAAAGGTTCTGCCAAAGTGGAGCTTATGTTATACTAGGGGAAAGAGACTATGAAAATAAAATAAATAAATGAGAGAATTCAGATCAGAGTAGTGTTATGCTTGTTATAAAAATATGCAGTAAAAGAAAAACTAAAAGTTTAGTTGCTGCGGGCAAGGAAGTCCTCTCTGAAGTTATGTATTACCTGAGCTTAAGAAAAGTGGTCTATATTAGGACATATAATTGAAACAGTTATGTAAAAAGCTGGTTTTAGATATACATATAGTCACCTCCATGTCTCACTCTCTCTTCGCTCAGCTTTTCTCTATGTGACATTATTCCACAGAGAAGAACTTTATATTGTGAGCAAGATGACTCACAATAAATATCTTAACTACTTAATATCTACATTGTTTATGCAGAGATTTCTCCTCTAAGAACTCCCTGTCTCTGAAGGGGTAATATAGTCATTCCTGAAGTAATCACTCAGGAGAAGGGGTGGTATCTCTGGCCAACCTGGGACATAGGACTGTTCCTGGAATTGGAAATGAGTACTATAATGGATGGATGCTTCAGAAATGGGGAAGTCAGTGAAGTGATTCTGCAAATTAACTAGACAAAAAGGGATAGAGAAATCCTGACAGGCAGAAAAAAAATAGTACTGCCAACAAGAACTAATGATAGTCCCATACTACATAATATTGATTGTTTAGAAAATATGGGATGAACATTCTATGCACCTGGATGCAAAAAGGACTGCTTAAATAAAATAAGTCATCAATTTCTAAGACAGAAAAATGTTTAAAGTGTGAGATTAATAATAATGTGGTAACAATTATCTAGGCAATGCTGACTACAAACATAAAATTAAACAAAATTCAGAACTATGAAATCTTAAAAAATTACCATTTTCTTTTTGTAAACTTTGCTTAAATTCATAGAAAGCTGTCTTATGAATGATATATAAAAGTTATATTTTAATCTGGAAGTAATAGGACTAAAAATTTCCTTTGGAAATAATTACAAGCCAAAAAACCTGATTAATAAATATTATTGAAGAACACTGGCTATAAGACGCAAATAAATATGTTAACATTAAGCTTAGGAAATCAAAAATAGGTAGGAAATATGGGGGGAAATATTTGGTTTTGGCACGAAGGAAAAGCCTGGTGGTGTGGAAGGACTCCCTGTATCTTTATTTTTTTCCCATTGCACTTTTATTTGAATGTAATATTTGGGACAATTATTCAAAAGGGCCACTATTTCCCAATTTAATCTGAGGTCATAATAAAACAAGCAACAAAACAATGTTTGGGATTTCACTTTCTCACCCTTATCATCAAGACTCACTGCCTCCCATCATCAAAATGTATTGAGCATTTACAGTGTACTAGGCACAATAGAACGTACAGAAAACATTGTCCCTGCTCTTGAGGAACTTACATTCTAAAAGAAAAAATAAACCTCTTTTAAAATGGCATTTTTGTTTAGTGTTTTCTGCAAAGTACTGAGGAAATATTTTGTTGAAGTGACCTTTGGGTATAACTTAGCCCCATCATTATTTAGAGAATAGAGGAAGAAGAAAGAGGAAGGATTTTAAAGGCAGACAATGACAGACCATTCAGGATAGGTAGGGTTTTAAAGGGAGATAAACACAATCTCATCAACGAAGGAGAGATTTGCTGCAGTAAATAGGATGAGGGACATAGTCTGTGGGGTGCAAGCAAAGGAAGCAGGGTGCCTTAGACATTGAGTGGAGTCAGAAAGATCATGCGGCCTTTTTCCAAGTACATGGCCACCAAGTAGGAAGTGTTGGTGATGAGACAGAAGGTTAAAAAAGGAAGGTAATCTTGTGCACCTGACAAATAGAATAAAGGATCAAAATCCAAGGCAGGCTACAAGAGTATCAAGAAATTCTTAAAAACCAAAAAGTGATTTGGAAGCATAAAACTTACAATTAATGCTACCCAATGTCATGATGGGCCAAGACATTGTGGCTTCCTAAGTTAGAAAATGCCACATACCAAAATTTTAAATGGAACATATTACATTGTTTTCCAATCAATCTCTACCTCTCCCAGAAAAAATAGGCACAAGGTTTAATCCCTGTTAGAGTTTCTTTCTGGCTTTAATTCAACAACATTTGGTATGTGTGTGTCTATGTGCACGTGTGTCCTTTACTTACATGGTTTTTTATTCATCTCTTCAACAAATATTTAATGCATGCTGTTTTGCCCTGTTCAAAGACTAAAATAGCCCTTGACAGGAATCATGATTTACATTTAGATACTTGAAAGAATTGGTAATTGCTATAGGTAAATGAGAAGAGACTAAAAGTTAAAGTGTTTGTGCACTGAATAAATCTGTTTGCTTGTATTTGTGGTGAGCCTCTATGCTCTTTTGAGTTTTCTTTTTTATTTCACACCCTAACAATGGGTAACATTAAACAGGGAATGTATTTAGAGCTGATCTGACAACCAAGTTAATTGAAATGTTAGAAGACCTCTGTTTTCAATGGGAAAAAGAAATCTTTCAAGAGGAGCTGTGTCCTTCTTAAAAGAGAGATCACAAAACAAGTGAGACATATGACGGAGGCCATTAGAGAGAAGGATGAATGCCACTTTGTGAAATGCTGTTTCAGCTGTCTCTGGAGAAGAGCTGCCAAGCACTCTCAAGAAGGAAATACGAAATCAGACATTTGTATGTATGCGGTACCCACCATGTTTGCTCTGAGCAGACAGAACCGTATGAAGCAAGACAGTAAAGGTGAAAGCCAACAAGATAGCCTACTTTATTGCCATGGCAACAGAACCCTGATGAAAAGTGGGAAAACAATAAAATACCTCTGAAAAAAAAACCTGTGCTATGTATATCTGCTGCACTGAGGAAAGATGCACCCATGGCAGGAGCCTGTTATTTTTACCATTTGGTGATTTCCCTTAACAAAATAATGGGTACTGCTTTTGGTAAATATTGAATTAAAAAGCATTGTGTTTACTAAATTATTTAGTTGATACTGTTGCTAAATTAAGATTGATAAGTGAAAGCTATACTTTCAGATTAGAATCGTTAGTGTTATTGCAGAGGTCAAAGCATTAACATTGTGACTCTCCTTGATGCGTGTGACAAACTTTTGCCATATTTCACACAAATTGTACATTCAATAAGAAAGAAAAGTTCTATGACATTCTGCTATTTGATTAAAATTAAAGCTCTATTTTATTTGCCTATTTTATTTGAAATTCTCATATTTCAACCATTATTTTAAAAAATGTTCTCTCTTCAATATGTTGTTTATTGGTGCACAGTTTAGTGTGGAGGGAAAACACTGTCTTTTTTCTGTTCTGAGTTTGTTTAACTATCACAGCTTCCTACATCTTCCCAGTTTTAGCCAATTTTGAGTTGTTCCTAAGATCGTTTATATTCAAGTGAGACCTCCTTTTTTTTTGTAGAAAAAGTCTGGGAAAGCTCATTTTTCATTTTTAAAATCAGCTTCACTGATGTAATTTACATACAATAAAATCTACCTCTAAAAATTGAGTTTTGACAAATGTCATGTAACTATTACCACAATCAATTTCTTTGCAAAATTAATACCAATTTCTTCACACTGATTAAAGTGTTTTATTTAGAACTTAAAATATGCATCTTTGACTTATCATACACTGTGTACTAAATTACTTTTAGAAAAAAACATAGAAATATTCCACTAGATCCCACTTCTTTATGCTATTACTGCCATAACTGTTATATATGTATATGTTATAAATCCAATAATGGATGTTATAATTTTTTATACTTTCAAATTTAATTTTAGAATCGGGGGTACATGTGCAGGTTTGTTACATGGGTATATCTCATGACACTAAGGTTTGGGGCACAAATTATCCTATCACCCAGGAAGTGACCATAATACCTAAATTTATAGCCCTTTGCCCCTCTCCTACTCCCTCCTTGAGTAGTCCCCATCGAGTATTTTCTTTATGTTCATGTGTACCCAATGCTTAGCTACCACTTATATGTGAGAACACGTGATATTTGGTTTTTGTTCCCACATTAATTTGCTTAGGATAATGCCCTCCAGTGGTATCCATGTTGTTGCAGAGACCATGATTTCATTCTTTTTTATAGCTGCGTAGTATTCCACAGTGTATATGAACCACGTTTTCTTTATTCATTCTACTGTGGATGGGCACCTAGATTGATTCCATGTCCTTGCTATTGTGACTAATGGTGACATAAATGTAATAGTACATGCATCTTTTGGGTAGAATGATTAATTTTCCTTTGGGTATAAATCCAGTAATGGGATGAATGAGTTGAATGGTAGCTCTGTTTTAAATTCTTAGAAATCTTCAAACTGCTTTCCATAGTGACTGAACTAATTCACATTTCTACCAACAGTGTATAAACATTCCCTTATCTCCACAACCTTGTCATCTATTATTTTTTGACTTTTTAACAATAGCCATTCTGCTTTGGGAGGCCAAGGCAGGAAGATCACTTGAGGCCAGAAGTTCTAGACCAGTCTGGTCAACATGGTGAAAGCCCATGTCTACTAAAAATATAAAATTAGCTGGGCATGGTGGTGCACACTTGTAATTCCAGCTACTTGGGAGGCTAAAGTGGGGGAATTGCTTGAATGCAGGAGGTGGAGGCTGTAGTGAGGCAAGATCACGTCACTGCATTCCATCCCTGGTGACAGAGTGAGACTCCATCTCAAAACAAAGCAAACAAACAAAAACTCAAAAAGCAATAGCCATACTTACTGGGTGAGATGGTATCTTATTGAGGTTTTGATTTGCATTTCTCTGAGGATTAGTGATGTTGAGAATTTTTTCACGTTTTTTGGCCACTAATGTTTGTCTTCTTTTGAGAAATGCCTGTGTATGTTCTTTGCCCACTTTTAAATGGGGTTATTTGTTTTTGCTTGTTGAATTGTTTCAGTTTCATATAAATTCTGGAACTAGACCTTTATCTTGTGCATAGTTTGAGAATATTTTCTCTCATTCTATAGGTTGTTTGTATATTCTTAATAATTTATTTTAATTTTCAGAATCTCTTTATTTTAATTAGATTCCACTTCAAATTTTTGTTTTTGTTGCAATTACTTTTGAGGACTTAACCATAAACTTTTGGGCTAAGGCTAATGTCAAGAAGGGCATTTTCTAAGTTTTCATCTAGGATTTTTATGGTTTTAACTATCATATTTAAATCTTTAATCCATATTGAATTGATGTTTGTATATGGTGAAAAGTAGGAGTCCAGTTTCAATCTTCTGCATATGGCTAACCAGTTACCCCAGTGTCATTTATTGAATAATGTGTCCTTTCCTCATTGCTTATTTTTGTTGACTTTGTCAAATATCAGATGGTTGCAGGTGTTAAGGTTTATTTCTGTGTCCTCTTAGTCTGTGTGTCTGTTTTTGTACCAGTATCATGCTGCAGAGGTTACAGTAACCTTAGAATATAGTTTGAAGTTTGATAATGTGATGCATCTCTCTTTGTTCTTTTTGCTTAGGAGTACTTTGACTATTCAGGCTCTTTGTTATTCCATATGAATTTTAGAGCAGTTTATTCTACATCTGTGAAAAATAACTTCGGTAATTTGATAGGAATAACATTAAATCTATAGATTGCTTTGGGCAGTATGATCATTATAATAATATTGATTTTTCCTATCCATGAGCATGGAATATTTTTCCATTTGTTTGTTTTCATCTTTGATTTCTGTTAGCAGTGTTTTAAAGTTCTCATTGTAGAGATCTTTCACCTTTTTTGGTTAGATATATTCCTTTTTATTTTTGTTTGTGGCATTTAAAAATGGGATTGCATTCTTGATTTGGCTCTCAGCTTAAATATTATTGTAGATATAAGTGCTAATGATTCTTATACATTGATTTTGTGTCCTAAAATTTTACTGAACTCATTTATCTGTTCTAGGAGCCTTTTACCTCAGTCTTTAGAATTTTCTAGGTTTAGAATCATATCTCTGTGAAGAGAGAAAATTTGACCTTTTCTTTTCCTATTTAGATGATTTTTATTTCTTTCTCTTGCCTGATTGCTCTGGGTAGGACTTCCAGTACTGTGTGGACCAACCTTGTCTTGAGCCTGTTCTTAAGGCAAATGCCCCCAGCTTTTCCCTATTCAGTATGATGTTGGCTATGTGTTTGTCACAAATGGCTCTTATTGTTCGTTGTGTTCCTTCAATGCCTAGTCTGGTGAGGGGTTTTATCATGAAGCAATATTGGATTTTATCAAAACCCTTTTCTGTACATATTGAGATGGTTATATACTTTCTGTTTTTAATTTTTTTTATGTAGTGAATCACATTTATTGACTTGCATTTGTTGAACCAAACTTTCATTCCAAGAATAATGCCTACTTGATCATGGTGAATTAACATTTAGATGTGCTGCTGGATTTGGTTTGCTATTAGTTTGTTAAAGATTTTTGTATCTATATTCATCAAGGATGCTGCCCTGTAGTTTTCTTTTATGGTTGTGGCTTTGCCAGATTTTTTATTAGAGTGATGTTGGCGTCATAGAATGTGTTGGGAAGGAGTTCTTTCTCCTATTTTTTTTTGGAATAATTTTAGTAGAATTGGTACCAGCTCTTCTTTGTGGTAGAATTCTGGTAGAATTTGGCTGTGAATCTATCTGCTCTGAGGGTATTTAGTTGGTAGTTCTTTTAAAAAAAAATAGTAATTAAATTTTGAAATTCAATATTGGTATGTACCGAGTTTCAATGTCTTCCTGATTTAATCCTGAGAGATTTTGTTTTTATGAATTTATTTATATCCTCTAGATTTTCTAGTTTGTATATAGAGAGTTGTTTGTTATACTACTTGGAGATTGTATTTCTGTGTGATTGATTGTAATACCACCTTTGTCATCCCTGATTTTATTTAGTTGGACCCTCTCTCTTTTTTTTCTTTGTTAATCTTGTTAGTGATCTATCAATCTTGTATATTCTTCCAAAGAAGCAACTTTTGGTTTCATTAATCTTTTTGTGTGGATTTTTGGGTCTCAGTCTCATTCAGTTCTGCTCTTACTTTAGTATTTCTTTTCACCTGCCAGCTTTGGGGTTAGTTTGTTGTTTTTCTAATTCCTCTAGGTATGATATTAGATTGTTAATTTGAGATATTTCTAACTTGTATTTAGCACTATAAACTTTCCTATGAATGCTGCTTTTACTGAATCCTAGAAATATTGATGCTTGTGTCCCTGTTTTCATTTGTTTCAAATTCTTTTTTTTTATTTCTACCTTATTATTATTATTATTTTTTTACCCAAAAGTTATTTAGAAGTTTGCTTAATTTCTATGTTATTGTGTGGGTTTGAAAGATCTTATTGGGATTGATTTTCCTTTTTCTTTCATAGCAGTCTGACAGTATGGTTGATATAATTTCATTTTTTTATTTTATTGAGACTTGCTTTATGACTGAGCATGTGGTCTTAGAGTATGTTCTGTGTGAAGATTAGAAGAATGTATATTCTGTAGTTGACAGGTGGAGTATTCTGTAAATGTCTATAGCTCCAATTTTTCAAGTGTAGAATTTAAGTCCAGATTTTCATTGCTGGTTTTCTGCCTGAATTACCTAACACTGCCAGTAGAGTGTCAAAGTTCCCCACTATAACTGTGTGGTGGTCTAAGTCTGCTCATGAGTCTAAAAGTACTTGTTTTATGAATCTGGGTGCTCCAATGTTGAGTGTGTATATATTTAGAATAGTAAAGTCTTATTGCTGAATTGAACCCTTTATCACTATGTAATGCCCATCTTTGTCCTTTTTGACTGTTGCTGTCCTCAAGTTTGCTTTATCTGGTATAAGAATAGGGATCCTTGTCCTTTTTTGGTTTTTGTTTGTGTGATAGATCTTTCTCCAACTCTTCACTTTGAGCCTGTGAATGTCATTACATGTGAAATGGGTCTCTTGAAAACAGCAGATAAATCCGTCTTTTTTAAAAAAAATTTAACTTGCCACTCTGAGCCTTTACATGGGGCACTTATACTATTTACATTCAAAGTTAATATTGATATGTGAGGTTTTGATCCCATTGTGGAGTTGTTAGGCTGTTTCTTAGTTGTTTATATTGTGTAGTTGCTTTGTAGGGTCTATGGTGTGTTTAAGTGTGTTTTTGTGGTAACAGGTACGATTCTTTTGTTTCCATGCTTAGAACTGCATTAAGGATCTCTTGTGAGGCTTCTGTAGTAATAATCAATTTCCTTAGTGATTGTTTGTCTAAAGAATGATTTTATTTCTCCCTCACTTATGAAGCTTACTTGGCAGAATACAAAATTCTTTACTGGAATTTCTTTTCTTTCAGAATGCTAAAAATAGTTCCCCAATCTCTTCCAGTCTATAAGGTTTCTGCTGAGAAATCTGTTGTTAGTTTGATTGGGTTTCCTTTTTAATTGATCTGATCTTTTTTTCTAACTGCTTTAAAAATTTTTTCCTTCAGCATTTACCTTGTAGTCTGTTGATGATATACCTTGGTGACATGCATTTTGTATAGTATCTTAAAGGTGTTGTCTGGATTTCTGGTATCTAGATATCTACCTTTCTAGCAAAATTAGGGAATTTTTTAAAAAATAATTTCCTCCAATATGTTTTGAGTTGTTTTTTACTTTTGTTCTTTTTCTCTCAGGAATGCCAATAATTCATAGGTTTAGTCATTTTATTTAATCTCATATTTCTCTAATACTTTGTTAATTTAAAAAATTCTTTTTTCTCTTTTTTTCCCCTGATTTTGTTAGTTAAAAACAACAACAACAACAACAACAACAACAACAAAACAACCTTCAAGCTCTAAATTTTTTTCTTCTGTTTGGTCTAACCTATTGATAAAAGCTTCAATTATGCTTCGAAATTTCTTGAGTTTTTCAATTCCAGAAGCTCTGATTGATTTCTTTTTGAGATGTTTATCACTTCCTTCATTTTCTAGATTGCTTTAGAAGTTTCTTTGTGTTGACTTTCAATCTTATCTTGAATCTCACTAGCTTCCTTGCAATCCATACTTCAAATTCTTTATCTGTCATTTCTGAGTTTCCATTTTGGTTAGGGACTCTTTCTGCAGAGCTTATGTTATCCTTTGGTGGTATCACAACATTCAGATTTTTCACAGTGCCAGAAATCTTGCACTGGTTCCTTTTCATCTAGAGATGTTGGCATTTCTCATTCTCAAAAGAATTTTCTTCCTTTTTTTCTATATTATCATGTTTGTAAAAAAAAATCCCTTCTTCTCCCTACCTAGGGTGTGTGACTGTAGAGTATTTTGATTAGAGTCTTTTTGCTTTGCTTTAAAGCCTAACACTTCTGACAGCAGATTTTACATTGGGCTGTGGAGTTCTATCTACAGCCCAGTAAATAATACCTACAAGTAAAAGCCAGCTGTGGTACAAGCAGATGGTATGTACCTGATCTTTGCTTACTGTGAGGTACTCTCTGTTGCTTCAGGTGATGGGTTGGATAGTGGAGTGCTAGGTGTCCTAAACTTTCTCTTTCAAAAGGGTTAGGGGACACAGCTGGACAGAGCAAAAATTCCTGACTTGGCTATGAATACCCCTATGGCAATGCAAGCACTGGCCCTAATGAGGGTGGCTAGGAAGAGCTTGTGGTGAAATGCACTGAAGTATCTATCTGCTGGGCAGTGAGGTGGTTGCACTGGCTCCTCATCCTAGGTAATCAGGAACATGGACGGTTACTCTATTAGAACCTTGTTCCAGAGCTTGTAACTCCTAGTGAAGATGCACACTGTAGTGTAGATCCAGATCACAACGTGGTTGAAAGTCTTGGGAAATGCCTATTTTGTAACTCTCCGCAGGAGTGGTTTTGGAACAGAACTTCATCATTCACCCTGATACAGATAGCATTATGGTTTGCCTGTTCTCTGATATAGTAGTGCTGCAGCTTTATATAAAGGAGGAGGGGGTCCACCTTTGGATTCCTGTGAGTGTGTGTTGGTTGTGGTGGTGGCAGCTTGTTAAGTTGGCCTAACCTCAGGCACTGGGGAGCGAAAGTGGTCAGGTGCCAGTAGAGTTGAAATGGGATAAGTAGTTTCCCAATTCCTCAGCCCCTAGATGGCCCATTGGGCAGTCTGTATGAGTCCTTATAGGGCTGGATGGGGGTTTGATCAGCCCAGGGTTCAGGTGCTGGCTGTGATGGAGGGAGATGGCCTGGTCCCCAAGTCTTTGGCCAAACTCTCAGGAACAGGTAGGCAGAATGACTCAGTGGTGGGAAACCAAATGAAGACAACAGGCCTGTGGGGTTAGAGTTTTAAGAAAGGTTCTGGGCCACAGCTTAAATGCTCATGTAGGGGAAGGGTGAGGGAGCTAGGATGCCAGAAGGCAACAAGCCCTGTTAGGCAGGGAGTAGCAGAGGAGGGGGAGTCCTGTAGTAAGCAATCTGGCTGCCTCTCAGTACTGTGACTGTGGCATGCTGTGGCAGGCTGTGACCTGTGAAAGCTGTCAGTCCCTTTGTTCTCTCCTTAGCCTGTCAGTTACCTCTGGAGAAGGGCCTGCCAATTACCTCCTGGATGGAACATCTGCCCTGGGGCCCAAGCCTGTGGCCCTTGCCTGGCAAGGAGAAGTGGGGGCAAGGTCTGTAGTCTGTTCACTCCTCAGCACCAGCGATGCAGCATCTACCCTAGGGGTCTGCAAAGAGCCTGTCCTCTCTTGTTGGTGGGGATAAGGCAGGTGGCACTAAGGTGTTCAGGAATCCAAGGCTAATGGAACTCCTTATGGGCTTGAGCGGTGCATCTGCAGAATCAAGTGGTGTTCTGTGTCTGTCTGGAAGGCTGGGCGGGAAGAGGTGTGGGTGGCTTTCTGATTGCCAGGATTGCAAAGGTCCATGGCAGAAGTGTGGGTCTTTGGGGGGTTCTCACTCTCCCTTTCCCCATGTTAGGGAGCTTCTCTTTGATCTGTACTGGTCCTGGGTGGGCAGCTGCCTATCTTTGCACCTCTCTGTTCTCCATGGATTCTGTTGCTTCCTTGCTGAATCCCAACGTGGTCTTGGATGGTCCACTTGAAGAGCTAGCATTTGCTCATCATCTTGTTTCCTCTCTGTGAGAGCTGAGCTCACTAGTTGCTTCTGGTCTACCACCTTGAACGGGAATCTCTATAATCTTTACATAATATAGATTGGTGCAAAAGTAACTGTGGTTTTGGAACATGAATATTAAATCATTATAACTAGGCTCAAATAAATCTTTATTAATCAAAATGTGATTCATTACAATCAATGCATATTCAACAATGATAATTAAGTTTGTTTATGCCTATAGAATCAAATTTGTGCTTTGGGAATTTATGAATTCTTAAAAGATCTTTCTGTATCCTGCTAGTTGTGAAAGCATTTTTCCTGCAAAAAGTTGTCAAGATGCTTGAAGAAGTGGTAATCGGTTGGCAAGAGGTCAGGTGAATATTGTGGATGAGGCAAAACGTTGTAGCCCAATCCGTTCAACTTTTGAAGCATTGGTTGTCTGATGTGCAGTTAAGTGTTGTGCTGGTGAAGAATTGTACCCTTTCTGTTGAGCAATGTCAGCTATAGGCATTGCAGTTTTTGGTGCATCTCATCGACTGCTGAGCATACTTCTCAGAGGTAATGGTTTCACCAGGATTCAGAAAGCTGTATTGGATATTACTGGCAGCAGACCACCAAAGAGTGACCATTACCTTTTAATGGCACAATTTTAACTGTGGGAAGTGATTTGGACCTGCTTATCAGTCCAGTTACTGAGCTGGTCATCACTGGTTGTCATACGAAATCCACTTTTCATCACACATCACAATCTGATCAAGAAACGGTTTATTGTTCTTGCTTAGAATAAGAGAATAGGATACTTCAAAACTACATATTTAAAAAAAAATATTGCTGAACTCATGAGGGACCCACTTAATTGAACTTTTATATTTTCCAATTTGCTTCTAATGCAGAACCACCATAGAATGGTAGACCTTGAATTATTCAGCAACTTCTCATGTAGTTGTAGGAAGATCAGCTTGGATGACTGCTGTCAATTGGTCGTTGTCAACTTCTAATGGCCAGTCACTACATTTCTTATCTTTAAGGTGCTTGTCTCTTTTGCAAAACTTGAACCGCCACTGCACTGTATGTTCGTTAGCAGTTCCTGCACCAAACCGTGTTGTCAGTTGTCTCCACTGCCTTACGACCCATTTTGAATTCAAATAAGAAAAATTCCTGGAATATGCTTTTTGTCTAACATAGTTTTCATAGTCCAAAATAAACATAAAATAGACAGCAGGTAATAAATCATTAGTAAAAACAAGCAAACAAACAAAAAGACATAAAGTGAGAAATTCTCATTAAAACAATGTATAACATAAGCAGGTTTATTTAAGAATGTATTCCAATATCAAATGGCGATTATTTTTGCAATCATCTATTCTATTATATGCCCTTTATACAAATTAAGTGAAGAGTATTACATGAATATTTACCTTATATATATATTTAAATATATTATTTATATTTATTTAAATATATATGTATATAAATATACATATATATTTATATATAAATATAAATTACTTATTTATATTTATTATGTTAACATTTCTAGTGCTTCTCATTCCTCCCTATGGATTTGACTATACATTGATAACACTTTCTTTCAACCTGATGTCCCTCCTTTAGTATTTCCTGCAGTGAACTTGTGTTAGTTTTGAATTCTTTCTTGTTAATTGGAAAAACCTTTATTTCACATACATTTCTAAAACCTAATTTCATTGAATATGAAAATTCATAATTGGTAGAATTTTTTTTTCCTTCAGCAGTTCAAATATGTTATTTCAATGTCTTTTTTTCCTCCATTTTTTCTAGTGAGAAGTCAGCCATTAATTGTATCATTTGGTTTATTTGCACCAAATGATACTTTCAACAATGTATACTTTCAATAATTTTCTTTATTTTTAGCTTTCAGCTGTTTGATATATTCAGGTATGATACTGTTTGGGGTTCATTGAAGTTGTTAGATCTGTAAGTTAATCTTTCTCATCAAATTTTGAGTGTTTGGAATCACTATCACTATAGATATTTTTCTGACCCCTTATGTTTTTATTCATTTCCTGGAACTCCAATTCACTTATGTTGAAATGCTTCCTTTTGTTCCACATACCACTAAATATCTGTTTGTTTGTTTGTTTGTTTTCATTTTTTTCTCTCCATTTTTTGAATTTTAAAATTTCTGTTGTTTTATCTTTAGGCTTACAAATTCTTGATTTATTTCAAGTCTCTTATTAAACAGCAGAGATTTTAATTTCAGCTATTACATTTTTGAGTCCTCTAATTTACACTCATTTCTTTTTTTTACAATTTACAATCTTTTTTACAATTTACAATTTTATTTTATAATTTACAACCTCCATTGAGATTTCTTATTGATTTATTTGGTGCATGTTTTTCTTTGATTATTTGAACATGGATTCCTTCATTTCTTTGAATATATACATAAACTCTATTTTTATAAATTATATTAAAAAAAAAATCTACTCTAACGTCTAGAGCCACCTGAAGCCAATTTCTACTGGCTGTTTTTCTGTTTTCCTTGTTATTGTTCCCTTTCCTATTTCTTTGTCTAGTTCATGAATAGCAATTTGGTTAATAATTATACGTGACAGATATATATTAATTTTGGGCACTCTTTTGTTCTCCTGAAGGTTGTTTTTGTTTATTTTAGTAGTCAATTATCTTATCTGCACTCAAACTGTGAAATAGGTCTCCATTATGCTATACAGCATTTGTTAGTCCATATTCATACTGCTATAAATAACTACCTGAGACTGGATAACTTATAAAGAAAAGAGGTTTAATTGGCTCACAGTTCTACAGGCTGTACAGAAAGAATGGCCGGGGACGCCTCAGGAAACTTTCAGTTATAATGAAATGTGAAGGGGAAGCAGGCACGTCTTACGTGCCTGAGCAGGAGGAATAGGGTGAGGTGGCAGATATTACACATTTCTAAACAACCAGATCTGTTGTAACTCACTGGCTGCCATGAGAACTGCACCAAAAGGGAAATCCTCTCCCATAATTCAATCACCTTCCACCAGGCCCCACCTCTAACATTGGGGATTACAATTTGACATGAGATTTGAGCGGGGACACACATCGAAGCCATATCACAGCTTCTCATTTATCTGTTCTGTTTTTTTTTTTTTTTTTCCTGATTCCCTTGGGATCTCCCCTGTGTCCGCATAGTTCGACATTACTTAGTGATTCCAGCAAAGGATGTGCTCAAGCACCTCAAAGTAATACCATAAGTTTTCTACTCCTACCACCCCAGCTATATGTGAGTTGAGGATTATATGCAAAGGTTCAGCAAGTTCATATTCTCCCCAGGCTTTCAATTTTCACGGAACTCTCTGGGGTTTCTCACACATTTTTATTTTAGCTGCCAGCCAATTGTATTTGAAAAATTTATTATTTCAGTTCTTCTCTGGCTCTCTTGCTTCTAAATCTTCCCACTGAATTTCTACTTGCTCTTCTAACGGCCCTGATTTGAGTCCATAACCAGCATCAAGTAAAGCTGTGGGATTTTACCAAACCAAACTGATAAGATGGAAATGCCTATAGGCAAGAATGCTACAGACTCGTTTTTTAATCTAATGCATTACCCATTTTTTCCTGAGTAAACACTTCTCGAGTTATGCTGAAATTTGTTTTAAAAATGTTTACTTGCTTTATACTTTTTTCTATTGAGAAGAATAGATACTCCTCTGATGACAATTGCGAGGAGAAAATACTTTCTTTACTGATAACACACCAGAAAACACATTTGAGATAGTTAATGCATTTTTTAAAAATTCTAAAATAAACAAACCTATCATAGTATAGTTACTACAGACAGGTTAATATAATTCACAAAAGAAATACTTAACTTAAGCCATCAGAACAGTTTAAGCTCCTTTAAAAAATTATTATGCATCCTGGAGTTCCATACTTTAAAACAAAATCTATTAATGAATTATATACACTTTATTAATCCATACAATACTCTCAGTCTTATGAAATATACTATTTGCACAATGTAAGCATTATAGTTTTAAAGACGCAATAGCAAAGATGGATATACATGAAGCTTTCCTTTGTATTAATGAGGGAAATAAAAAAACATTAGATTTAAGAAAATCAATGATACACCGAAGCATCAAATTTTGCTTTCATATTAATGAAGCATGTCTAGGAACAAAGTAATTATTATTTCTGCAGTAAAGATAAATCTGTTTTAAGAAAATAATATATCTTGATAATAATGCATATTCTACTTTTATTGAGTCCTTATTATAGAACAACTACTATGCTTATCTTGTACATAGATCTTATCATTTGACCCTCACAATTGCCTTGTGGTGGGTTCCATTAACAGACAGTTTAATTTAGAGCTTTAGAATGACAGCATTGCCTTCCTATGCACATTATTAATGTTTTGGAAGGAAAAAAAGCTGATGTGTCTCTTTTTATTCTGTATATTGAGAATTAGTTAAATTACTAACAAAATATTCTCAACATCTATTTTCAAAATGCCCTTAAAGGTTAGCCTTTTTTTCCTCATGTTATTGACTTTAGTGTACTCATCACTGTGAAGAAAAATGAAGTACAGAGTTTTTAGAATATGAGTGATAATAACTTGGAGAATGATTAGAGCAATGATGCAAACTTTATCAGGAAACATACAGGTCTAATGGTTTTAGTTTGGAATGCATATGACTAAGTATCTGATCTAAGTTTTACATAAAAAAAAGCGAATAATAAAGAAAACCCTAGAAACTACTAATTCTTCTGTTTTGTTTTTTGAAATTTTACTGCATTCCATTTGTACCTTAAACTAAAGAAATGTCTTAGCCTGGACAAATCGGCTTCCTCTTCTCCATTGCCTGAACTCAATCTGTATTTCTCCGAGCTCTGATTGCCTGGGTCCCAGCATTTTGTGTGTGTATGTGTGATTCTGTGTACACTTACTTCATTTGTATTTATTTAATTATTTCCAATTATCTTATTTTTACAAAAAATATTTACCAGAAGTCAAATGAGCAGAAGGGCTAGTTTAAATCTATACTTTTCTTGTTTTTACTTGGAGGAAAGGTCTATAGTAAGTGAGATCACTAAAGGAAAGAGTCTAATTAAGAAAGTAAAAGTAGTAGTATTTTCTGATGAGAATTTAAGGAATTATCACCTTGATTGACAACTGACTAAATCTCTGTAATTTACCCCATCCTATTTGAATTTATTTCCATCTCGCATGGGCCCTGGTTTCTTTTACCTGTGAGTCTAATATATGAACTACTGGCCTCCATTCATTTTCAATCTATCACTAACTAAACTTCCAGGATGACACCTTCATGACAACTGCTGCATCTCCCCACTCCCCCACCATTTCTGAGTTTCTGAAACATTCAAATCGATGACCTAGGTCTGGCATTTTATGCCTTTCTTTGTTGCTTTTGACTTTCGCGTTTGGCGCTCAAACATAAATACAGTTTTCCTTAGTGTGTCAAATAATTTCTTTTATGCTTTCTCCTATGTTTGAGTCACTTTCTTCATCTGTCTGCCAGCATTCAGTCTTCAGTGAAAATCAATTTTCAGATTTCTTTGCTCTAAGAATATTTCTCCAATGGAGAAAAGATTTGTCTCAGTTTTGTGATACCATTTTCAAAATGTCGGACAGTTTATACAAATTTTTAACCTGAACAATTTTATTTAATCCTGTCAGCAACCTTGTGTAAGGAAGGTATCATTCGTTCTATTATGAACATGAATAATTGAAGTTGTTTTTAAAACCACAATATTGATAAATATTTCACAACAGAAAAGTTTTTCAAATCCAAGTTTTCTGTCTTTCATGACCAGAATTTTTTTCATTATGCAACTTTGCTCATATTGTAAGGTATTCTGGAAAGTGAGGTAGAGTAATACACTTGGGAAATTCAGCTAATTTAGCTAAAAGTTAATTTCTTTGATTGTAACGTGGACATCCTACTAACACAATTTATCAGATTCTGGGGATAATTTTTATGTTAATAATAATACTCACATTGAATTGAGTAACTATTTTGTGCAGATATGTGAACCTTTTGTTTTAGCTCATTAATCTTCACAGCAATATGTGGACTGCTTATATTCTTATCTAACGTGCCTTCCTTGACTTGCAAACTGGAGTGCCTTCCTTCTTGAAGCTCAAGGATGCTATACTCTGACCAGGGTCTCCTTTTTCTCTTCACCTGTTTTTTTCCAGAGTTCATTTGACTTTGCCCCCTCCTTCCACCGAAGCAGGTCTTATTAAGGTTATAGTTTTTGCTGTCATCAAAGTTATAAATGAACACAAGCTGCTAAATTTAATGGTGCATTTTCAGTCTGCTCTATTCTATCAGCAGCATTTGACACAACTAATCCTCACTTTTTCTTAAAATACTTTATCTGGCCTTCAAAACACTAGCCTTTTAGTTTTCTCTTTACTTCGCTGACCACTGCTTTCCTGAATTACCTTGAGTTTTCTGTCTTTAAACTTTGAAGAACTGCTGGTTTTAGTATTTTTCTTTCTTTTCTCCAACTGTACTTATAGCCTAGACTATACTTCTGAGACTCATGAATTACATACCAAATACATAATGCTGCTTACTTCTAAATTTATTTATCCAACTAGGAACCTTCTTCTGTATTATAGATTTATGTATCCACCAATCTACTTGACTTTTCCACCTTGATATTTTAAAGTTACCTCAAGTAATCATATTCAAATCCAAATTCCTTGATTTTCATGTACAGTCCTAAACCTGCTTCTTCCTGTCTTCCTCCATTCTTCTCTATCCTTTCAGTTACGTAAACCCTGCATTTGTTTCCTATTGCTGTTGTATCAAGTTCTGACAATTTTTATAGCTTCAAGCAACACAAATGTATTCTCTTGCAATTCTGGAAATCAAAAGTCTCAAGCAAGTTTTATCAGGCTAAAATCAAGATGTTGTCAGGGCTGGTTTGTACTAACGGCTCAAAGGTATAATTCATTCTCTTACCTTTTCCAGTACCTAGAGGCTGTTTTTATTCCTGGCTCCTTACCATAGATTACATAGCATTTTCTCCCTTCGTTTCTGTCATCACGTAGCCCTCTTCCTCTCTGATGATTCCTGAGTCGTCCTTAAAATGATTTTTCTGGTTACATTGAGCCTCCATGAAAATCTAAAATAATCTCCCCATTTCAAGATCTTTAACTTAATTTCAACTCCTAAATCCGTTTTGCCATATAATTTAACATTCACAGGTTCCTGGGATTAGCACGTATTCAGAATGCAATTAATTCAGCCTACAACAGACTATATGCCTTGGAGTCATTCTTCACTGCTCTCTTTCTCTCACAAACCACATCTAATTCATCACCAAATCCTACGATGTATACATATATATTTTTGAAACCGGACCTTGCCCTGTCACCCAGGCTGGAGTGCAGTGACACAACCATGGCTCATTGCAGCTTTGACCTCCTGGACTCAAGTGATCCTCCCACCTCAGTCTCCTGAGTAACTAGGACTACAGGTGCACACTACCATACCTGGCTACAGTTTTCCAAGCTTTTATAGAGACAGAGTCTCACTATGTTGCCCAGGCTGATTTTGAACTCCTCGGCTCAAGCAATCCTCCCACCTTGGCTCCCAAAGTGCTGAGTTTACAGGCACAAGTTCCACACCCAGCCCTAAATCTACTTTTGAAATGTACGCATAGTCTGACCACTTCTTATCACCTTCTCTGATCCCAAATTGTTGAAATCACTGTAATGTGGATTCAAGGACAACCTCCAGCTAATCCCCTTGCTTCTTTTGGATCACATGGGTGGATCACATGAGGTCGGGAGTTTGAGACCAGACTGGCCAACATGGTGAAATCCCGTCTCTACTAAAAATTCAAAAATTAGCCAAGAGTGGTGGTGCACATCTGTAAATCCCAGCCACTTGGGAGGCTGAGGCATGAGAATCACTTGAACCTGGGAGGCAGAGGTTGTAGTGAGCAGAGATCGTGCCACTGCACTCCAGCCTGGGCAATAGAGGAGACTCCATCTCAATAAAAAACAAAAAACAAACAAACAAACAAAAACAGCATGATCGAGGATCTCTGCTTTTCCCTAAAGCTCTGTGCACTTGGGCTTAGGGAACTCCATGAAAGATACTTCCAATTTAAAAATCTTTTGAGTCTGATTTTCATTTGTGGTAATATGAGAAAAAGAAGAACACCAAGCCAGAAGAGCCTATGTCCTAGTCTGCTCAGGCAGCCATAACAAAATGCAATCGATTGGGTGTCTGAAACACCAGAGATATATTTTCTCACTGATCACAGTTCAACAGCATCTAGTTTCTAGTGAGGGTTTCCTTCCTGGCTTGTAGATGGTCATGATATCATTGTGTGCTCACATGACCTCTTGTTTGTGTGCTGGAAAAGAGACTGCTGTGGTGTCTCTTCTTATAAAGGGCACCAGCCCTATTGGATTAGAGCTACAATTTATTACCTCATTTAACCTTTATCATGTCTTTATAGGCCCTATCTTCAAATACTATTTTTACTATTTCATTCTATACTATTTATTATACTATTTATTTATTTATTATATTATATTACTATTTGATGTTATAGCCTCAAAATTTGAATTTTTGAGGGAAAAAATTCAGTTCATAGCGACATAGAAAATGCTTTTGCCACTTGAAGCAATGCAGAGAGAATTTCAGGAAATTGAGTCTGCAGACACTGTAAGGACAAAGATCATATGTACAGGGCTGCCTATTGCAAATATTGGATCTTCAGCACAAGAATAGCATGGATGTTATGTTTCTGAATTTCTATGATAGGAAATGCTAGGGTGAAGGTAGAGTGAAGAACATATGTTCATGCTTATAGAAAAAAAATTATACTCCCACTAAACAAAAAGGAATACTTCAAGAAGATTTAGTAACTGAAGGACTCACAAGGGCAAATTTGTTAATTTGCTTCTGTGGGAGTCTTTCTAGAGCCATGTATTCAGTTTGTAGAGTTCTCACTAGCACTATATTCCTTAAAGGCTGGATTAAGGATGATATTGTAGGAGGAACACAGATATATTTATTCTATCCATCTTTTATAGTTTTATTTTCTTCAATATTTATTTTTAATTTATGGTAAAATATACATAACATGAAACTTACCATGTTAGCCCTTTTAAAGTATACAGTTAAGTGGAATTAAGTGAGTTAGTATTGTTGTGCTACCATCACCACCATGCATCCACAGAATTTTTATTTATTTTGTGAAACTGAAACACTGTGTCCACTAAATAATAACTTCCTATTTCCCCCTCCCAGAAGCCCTGAGAAACAAGCATTTTACTTTCTACCTCAATGAATGTGACTTCTCTAGATACCTAAGTGTAATCCTCGTATTTGTCCTTTTGTCAATGGCTTATTTCACTCAGCATAATGTCCTTAAGATCCATTCATGTTTTAACATGTACTAGAATATCATTTTTTTGTTAAGGCTGAATAGTATTTTGTTGTATGTATATAATTATATTTTGTTTATCCATTGACTTCTACCTTTTGCCTATTGCAAATAATGCTGCTATAAAAATAGTTGTATAGATATCACTTCATGTACCTGCTTTCAATTGTTGCAGGTATGTAATCAAAGTGGAATTGGTAGATAACAGGATGATTCTATGTTTAACTTTTTGAGGAAATGCTATACTGTTGCCTACAGTGGCTATACCATTTTACATTCCTACCAACAAAACACAAGGGTTCCAGTGTCTACACATCTTTATCAATGCTTGTTATTTCCTGTTTCTTTCATAATAGCCACTGTAATGGGTGAGAAATGGTATCTCATTGTGGTTTTAACTTGCATTTCCCTAATTATTAATGATGTTGAGAATATATGCATGTACTTACTATTTGTACATCTCCTTTGGAGGAACATTTATTTATTTACTTTTCTATTTTAAAATTGGATTGTTTGTGTTTTTTATTGTTGAGTTTTAGAAATTCTCCATATATTCTGAATATTAATACTTTATCAGATACGTTATTTGCAAGTATTTTTTCTCTAATTCTGCATGCTGTTCTTTTACTCTGTTGATGGTGTCTTTTTTTGCATAAAGAAAAAAATATTTTTGATGTCTAATTTGCCTACTTATTTTGCCTGTGCCTTTGTTGTCATGGCCAAGAAAATATTGCCAAGTCAAACATCATAAAGCTTTTTCCTATGTTTTCTTTTTAAGAATTTTATAGTTTTGGGTCTTATGTTTAGGTCCTTGATCTATTTTGTGTTAATTTTTAATGTAGTATGGGTTAAGATTCCAACTTTATTCTTTTGCATGTGGATTTCCAATTTTTCTGACAAAGTTAGTTTAAAAGGCTTCTTTTTCTACTGAAATGGTCTGGGAAATCTGGCTGAAGGTCATTTGAAAATATATATGAAGGTTTATTTCCAGATTCCCTATTCCATTTCATTAATCATATGTCTCTTTGTGCCAGTGCCACACTGTTTTGATTGTCATAGCTTTGTAATATGTTTTAAAATCAGAATGTAGAAGATAAGTATCTTAATTCATCTTTTCCAAGATTGTTTTGGCTGTTCAGAATTCCTTGAGTTTACATGCAAATTTTAGGATAGATTTTTCAATTTCTGGAAAAAAGTCATCATTGGTATTTTGATAGAGATTGCATTGAATTTGTAGATATCTCTGGGCTAGTGACATCTTAACAATATTATGTTTTGTAGTCTATGAAATCAGTAGGCCTTAATTTATTAATTTATTTAAAAATATCTTTCAACAATGTTTTATACTTTAAGTGTACAAGTCTTTCACTACCTTGGTTTAATTTATTCCTAATAATTTTATTTTATTCCTTTCAATACTATTATAAGTGAAAAAGTTTTTATTTTATATTGTTCATTGTTAGTGTATAAAAATGCAACTTTTTTTGTGTTAAATTTGTATCCCACAACTTTGTTGAATTTATTATTTCTAAAAGTGTTTTTGTGAAATATTTAGGGTTTTCTTCTTATAAAATTATACTGTTTGTGAACAGAGATAATTTTACTTATTGCTTTTCAATTTGAATTCCTTTTATTTATTTTTCTTGCCTAATTGTCATGGCTAGGACTTCCAGTACTTTGTTGAATAGAAAAGACAAAAAGTGAGCATTCTTGTTTTCTTTTTAATCTTAATGGTAATGCTTCCAGTTTTTCACCATTGTGTATGAGGTTAGCTGGGTTTTTCATACATGGACTTTATTATTTTGAAGTAATTTCTTTCTATTCATAGTTGGTTGATTGGTCATGGAATAGTGTTGAATCTTATCATGTTGTTGATTTTTTTTTGTATCAATTTGTGGTTTAGTTTCCCCTTCACTCTGGTAATGTATTACACTGATTGATTTTTATATATTAAACCATTCTTACATTCCAGGAATAAATTCCACTGGTAATGGTGTATAATATTTTAAATGAGCTATTGAATTCAATTTGATAATATGTTTTTGGTGAGTAATTCATTTATCATGATATTGGTCTATAGATTTATTTTTCTGTATTTTCTTGGTTAGGTTTTGGTATCAGTTTAATACTTTACTCAGACTGGGCTTGAAAGTGTTCTCCTTTAAATTTTCAGAAGAGTTTAAGGAGAATGGGTGTTAATTATTCTTTAAATGTTTGAGAAAATTTACCCATTAAGCTATCTAGTCTTGGGCTTTACTTTGTTGTGAGGTTGTTGATTATTGATTTAATCTCCTTATTTGTTATAGGTCTATTCAGATATTCTACTTTTTCATGATTCAGTCTTGGTAGGTTTTGTTTTTCCAGGAACATGTCTATTTCATCTAAGCTATTAAATTTTTTGGAGTGCAATTTATCTTAGTACTCTCTTGTAATATTTTCGTACGTTTAGAAATAGTAGTAATGTCCTCTCTCTCATTTCTGATGTTACTTTTTTGGATCTTCTCTTTTACTTAGTCCATCTAGCTAAAAGTTTATCGATTTTGTTGAACTCTCCAAAGAACCAACTCTTGCCTTTATTATTTCTATTGTTTTTCTATTATTGATTTTGCTTACTTTGCTCTAATTTTTATTATTTCCGTTTTAGACCTAGTTTCGTGTTTAGTTTGTTTTTCTATTTCTAATTTGCTAAAGTATAATTTTAGGCTTATTGATGTGATATCTTTTTTTCCTTTTTAATATAAGCATTTATTTACAGCTATAAATTTTTCTCATAACACTGTGTTTGCTGCATACTGTTGGTCTGTTATGCTATAATTTTCATCAGTTTCAAGATATTTTATAATTTCCCTTATGATTTCTTTTTTGATCCACTTGTTGTTTAAGAGTGTGCTGTACAGAATTCTGATAATCCTGACCTTCAAGACAGGGGCTATATTTATTGGTGTGTTCTCTCAACTGACCAAGTCACAGCTAAACAAGTAGTCTTGTCTGAGAAGTTACTGCTCTCTGAGGAGACAGACCTTATTAAGCTAACTCTACTGGAGAGCTCGTGTGCCACATTTGTTCTTTGGTCTCTGTGTATCATAAGTCTCCAAATATTTTTGTGGAAGGAAGTCATGGAATCCGTTGTAAACAGTTGCCATTTCATCATGGGAGCACTGATTCAGGTGACAGCCCTGTTGGTACCACCACTGCAACTAACCCGAAACAGCCTCAGGTAATCCCTTCTTAAGGTGATTTTATGGGGCATCTTTTAAAACTTGACCTCAGTCAATGTGCCACAGGTGTCCTCCATGCAGATGGGAGCAGTGGATCTCTTGGGAGGAGGACTAGACAGTCTGGTGGGAAAATCCTTCATCCTATCATGGATGTCTGCAACCTTTGTTTCTTCACCTACCTGCTGTGGTCAACAGTGGACTGAATGACCTGTGTGAAGTCTCCACAGGGATAGGCATGGCGCCTGGTGGGTATGTGGCTCCTAAGTCTTTTTCTGGCTACCTGAATTAAAGGATAAAGGCTTAGAGATTTCAGGAACATTGACTTACCACCAAGGGCACATCTTTATGGAAATGAACTTCACCAATACAGCTCTGCAGCATATGACAGATTTTGCAACCTAATTTAACAAGAATGGCCATCCATACACCACTGATGCCAAACTAGGATATTGATGTCTCCCTGCCTCTCAACACCTTGGGCGCAGTCATGAAGATGGAAACTCTGAATAACCTGCTGGTGGCTGTGAAAAACAATATTGATGTCTTCTACTTCAGCCACCTCACCCCACTCAGTGTGCTTTTTAGAAGATAGCAAAATGGAGCACCAGGTCTTTCTTGCAGCAGGAAAGGATATTCCCAATGAAATGAACTTCAGTTTTAGATTAAGTAATGTCATTTAAATGCTGACACTGTTTCCAGCAAGTTGCAAAACAATAATGTTTATACTATTGCCAAGAGGAATGTGGAAGGGCAGGACATGCTGTACAAATCCCTGAAGCTCACTAATGGCATTTGGATTTTGGCGGAGCTACGTATCCACCCGGGAAACCTCATTATATGCTGTCACTGAAGCGCAGAGCTCTTGAAGTCTCTCAATACATTCATCAAGTCTGGGATGGCATTTTGAAAAACTAACAAAACTGGTCCACTACCTTCCAATTATGCTGTGATCGGTGCAAGCCAAGAATTCTTAACTGGAAGAAATCGTATTGCTGTGTAGAATCTGAACCCAAACATACTGAGGCAACCCAGCAAGGTAGTAACTAGTCTAACCTGTCTAACCTGTGCCAACATTAGAGTACAACCTGTTGGATACTTTTAGCTTCCTCTGAACATTGGTAACCACTGCTTCAGTCACCTCCCACCTCTTGCCACCTGCTGCTGCTATCTGTGCTTACTTGTGGGCTTCTCCATGCTGTGCCAATGGCCGGCTTTTTCTACACCCTCTTTTGAGTGTAGTTTGGTATTTTGTAATTGAGAGCTCGTTTCAAAAGCAGAAAAAGACAACAAGTATTAAAGTAAGAATGTGTCACTGAAAAAAAAGTGGGTTGTTTAATTTACACATATTTGTAGATTTCCCACTTCTACTATTGTTTTTCAGTTTCATTCCATTGTGATCAGAAAAAAATCACTGTACAATTTTAATCCTTTAACATTTATTAAAACTTGTTTAGTGACCTAAAATATCATCTATCCTGGAGAATGTCCACGTGTACTTCAAAGGAATATGCTAATGTTGATTAGAATAAAATTATATTTTATTATTTTCTTTATTTTGATTAGGAAAGTGAGATTTAGGAATGAAATAGTTTGCTTAGGATCAAGCAACAAGGAAGGTGACTTGGAAAGTTTAGAAACTGAAGTTTATTTAACATGAACATTTTATAATCAAAACATAATTTTCAAGTAGTTTAAAATATGATTCTTAAATAAATAAACCCATGCCACAGATCTTAATTTAATTCATTAATTCTTAATAAAGTACTTAATATTGTAAAGATAGAACAAAATTATATTGAGAATCTGTCTATACCTATTTTGAAGGAAAAAGATGCTAAAATAAGACTGCAGTGTTAAATAATTAATTTGCTATATGGTAATATTAAAAAATCTTTGGAATTATTTTTTCTACCAGACATAAGTCCACAATTGAAGAAGAAACATATAAATGTTTGACCTCTAACTGAAAAATAAATTCAAACACACGTAGAGATTCTTAAGTAATTCCCTGGTATGACATTAAAAGTGCATGCCATACTCTCGATATGACTTCATTCTTTTGATTTTCAAATTTTGTATAACTTTTCTCAATATTATTACACATTGTAAATTGATGGAATTTTTCTTCTGAGTTTTAAATTTTCTGGGTCATCAACTTTGGAAAACTGACATGTATTAAATGAAAAATGGGGGTTTATCATAGAGAGTCTTTTTTTCTTATCTGTGGAGTTACATTTCACAGTTTGATAAAATTCTTAGCAATTTGTGCCAATGCAGGAATGTGAACAACACTTTGAGGACAACTTTTGGTATAAGGGAACATTGCTTATACCTGGGAAGTACTAGTGCATAATGAATTTGGTGCTTAGATTTTCTAAATTGTGTATTTTTTTTACATTAGCTACAGTCAACAGATAAAGTTTATAAAGATATATAATATTATTTGATATAATTTCAAATATTTCACCCACTTTGCAGGTCTCAACATTAGCTCATGGATGTTGAGTGCGAAGCTTTTAAGATAATTTTTTATAACGTCACCTACATAACTTGGGATTTTCAGGTTAGAGTACATCTTTCTCCCACCTTATGTATTTAGGTCGTACATAGTAAAAATAATAAAATTGTAGATCATAGAAATAAAAATACATCGTTTAAGGCAAAATAAGAGTACAGGATGGTTGAATAGTCCATTTATTTTATTAACTTGAGTGAAATGAATTAACATTCTTTAGCCAATATCAGAATGGAGGCAAATTCACCATTAAACTGAGGAACATATCTCTGGAGATTCTCTCTGAGCCGAAATAATTTTACAAATATGTGGTTAATTAGTTTCATCTCTGAATATGCCAGCAACAGTGAAAGAGCTGAATGGTCTATGAACTATGAACCTCTTACTTTACAAGTGGTCCAATAAGAGCAGTGTTTAGCATGCACACAGCTCATGTGAAGCTGTTGGAATCTCCTTTGTATTCTATCCCTGCTTTCTAGGCTAATAGAGGGCTTACATGTTTAGAACTGTCAAGTGAATATCTTTTTACAAGCATTACACCAATTTCAGTAGAGGGCAAAAGAACAAAGAATATAATCTTATTCATATAATTCAAGAGCACTCAATTATTTGGGCACTCTAAGATCATTATTTTATCATTTCGAAGAACAGGCAGTTAATTGAAGGATAAAGTGGATCTGACTTAGACAAACTTTGTTTTAAAAAATACTTATCTATGGAAATTCCTGTTGCTATTTCAAGTTTTCCAAGTAGTAGTGGTTTTTTTTAAATTTTTTTAATTTTTTAATTTTTAATTTTTTATTTTTTGTCTGTTGTTGTTGTTCTTAAGACTGTTATTCCAGCTTCTAATTTTAAATCTTATCGATACATGCTTTCTCTAGTTTTCTCATATAAACACATACATTACTGTCTGATATATTTTAGTAGCCTCTTTCTTCAGCATTTGATCCTTTCTTCAATATTTTCTGTCTTTTACCAGATTGACTATATCTTATTTCCCTAGTATAATACTGTAGTCTTCACTGTTCCCTCAATATCAACCTTTTTCTTCATAGTTCATAATTAGATTGGGGATGATAAAACACAAATATATTGCCAATGAACTTCTATAATCTTGTCAACAATGGGAATTTTTTAGAAGTTTAGGGAATTTGTGGTTTTCATATTGTTGCCTGTGAAGGTAGCATTTGTGTACTCATCAGGAAATCAAATGCTAATGGTGAAAGCAAACTATTATAAGCAAAAGGATATAGCTAATTAGCTCACCTTTTTCTGTAAGATTTTGTTTAATCATGTGTAGAGTTGATAATAAATTGTTAAGGATGGGGCATTTTTTAAACATCATCTGGTTTCACCACTCCATTCTTAACATGAGGAATATATATCCAGAAATACTAAGTGACCCATCAAAGTTTCACAGTTCCAAACATCTTTCATGTGTCCTGTTCCTGCTGAGATCTTCTTTGATGTGAATTCTTATTCATCAGAAGAACCCACACCATTCACTTTAGTACTTATGCTCAAAATATTTCCTGTGTTTATATGCTATGGTGTCCACAAGAGATATGTGGGGTTCATTATTTCCATTATGGTACATTAAACTCTTGCAAGGCATTCTACCAATACATTTTGTCTAACGTGATAAGCCCACAGTATCAATAAAATTTGATTATTTGCTTTTTGTAACTTGTGACTAATTGCAATTTCAAATAGTGTGATAAGCCAAGCTTCATTGAGACCTTCCTAGTTGATCAAAGGCTTGAAAGACATGAGATAGCTGTGCAGATACTCAGTAGAAAAGCATTCCAGGACAATGTGTCAGACAGTACAATTGGCCCAAGGTACAACTATTCCTGTTGTTTATGAGAAGTAGCAGGCACTGTGGGTGGCTACAGTAGAATAAGCTAGTGATGAGACTGGGTAGTGGATGGTGCGGATCACACAGGACCTTCTAAGCTATATTTGATTCATAGGGTTGTAACAAATTACTACAAGCTAGATGGCTTGAAATGACATACATTTATTTTTTCATCGTTCTAGAGACTATAAAGGCTATAAATGCAAAATCGAGATGTCAGTAGCACCAAGCTTTCTCTCAAAGCTGTAGAGAAATATCCTTCCTTTGCTCTTCCTAGCTACCAGTCATTAGAACAGGGCCCATTCTAATACACGATGACCTCATCTTAACTTTATCATATTTGCAAAGACTATATTTCCAAAAAAAGTCAAACTTCAATATTCCAGATAGACATGCCCTTTTGGGGGACTATTCAATGAAGTACATAAGCCATTGAGAAGACCCTATTTTTGAATTCTGTGGAAACTGGAGCTATTTCCGGTCTTTTAGCAGACAAGTAACATTATCTAGCTTTTAATTTAAAAAGATATCTCTGGTTGCTCCGGTGAGATTGGACTACAGGGGTGCAATGGCAGATGACGGGGGACCAGGTAGGGACCAGTCGTGACAAAGGTAAGGAATGATAGTAGCTCAGACCAAGTTTGTGGTCATGCAGGAGGTAAGAAACAGTCAGATTGTGGATTTCTTTAGAAGATTAAACCAACAGAATTTGCTGAAAAAATCAGCTATACAGTATGAGAGTAAGAAAGGGGTGCAAAATGATCCCCAATTTTTGCCCTGAGCCATTGGAAATGACTGTACCATCCACTGAAATGGAAAAAGTTGATAAAGAAGCAGGTATTAACATTTCATTTTTGTTACTTGAGGACATTTCTGGTAGGCAGTTGATAGAGAACTTTGGAGTTTATGAGCAAGGTCTGAGTAGCAGATCTATATGTAGGAGTCACAGAAAATACATGCATTTAAAGTCACTGAAAGGAATAAAATCACATTGCACATAAGTGTAGATGGACATGAGAAGAGAATCAAGAACTGAGTCCTTGACTCATTTCAACATTAAGTGGTTGAGGAGAAGAGTACTCAACAAAGGTAACAGAAAGAACAATCATTACTACCAGGCACGGTGGCTCAAACGTCTGTAATCCCAGCACTTTGGGAGACCCAGGCAGTTGGATCACCTGAGGTCAGGTGTTGAGACCAGGTTGACCAACATGGGTGGTTCATGCCTGCAATCCCAGCTACATGGGATGCCGAGACAGGAGAATCATTTGGGAGGCAGAGGTTGCAGTGAACCAAGACTGTGCCACTGCACTCCAGCCTGGGCAACAAGAGCGAACTCCATTTCAATAGATAGATAAATAAATAAATAAATAAATAAATAAATAACAATCATTAAATCATTATCATCAGAAGTTTTTCAGAAGGGTTAAGAAAGATACAGCAATAAATCCATTTAGTTCTATGGTTCACTTTTAGTAAGCACTCAGGAAATTCTAGCTGTTTGTCACTAGTTAACTGTTATACTATAGTTCTTTGAGTTTCCCACAATACTGCATGTTTCTTGAAGGCAGTTACAAACATGGTACCTGGTACATAATGGGTAATCATTTAATATTTGTTGAATAAATGAGTGAAGTTCCTTATTTGTTTCTATAATTTTTATTTGTACTTACTCTGTTATAGCCCTTGTGCTATGGTATTATAATGATTTCTTATTATGGATGTGAGCTTCCCTATATGCTCACATTTGAATTTATATTAGATATTAAATATATTTTTTATTGTGTAAAGAGATTAGTCAAGGCAGAATTGAAATAGTGATCTCTGTCTTTCTTTCCTTTTTTGTTAGCTTTCCAAATATTTCCAGAATGCATCCACTATTCTTCATATGTATCACTATACCTTATACCAGACTACCATTATCGATCATAAGGATTATTGCAACACTTTCCTAACTGGTATCTCTTTCTCCTGATGAGATCTCTCTCAAATTCCTCTTATTGTCAAGCTAAAGCGATATTCCAAAATGCACAATTCTGATCAGCTTAGTCTCCCCATAAGACTGTTCAGTGATTTTATCATTAAATTAAAATAAAGATACGACCTTTGGTCATACTTTCAATCTCATTTTTTCTCTGAACTACTTTTAGTGTTCTCAGCTGTACCTTCACTAAACTTTTTTTTAAAACTTATTTTGTATTTAGCTTTTATTTATTGAGCTTTTAAAAAATAACCATCCCTGTAATAAGACGTGAGGATACAGTGATGAACAAAGCAAATAATTTCACTTTCTTTGTGGAGATCGCAAAATAATTGATAAGATAGCCATTTAAATAAATAGTTGCAAATGTGAAGAGTGTTCTAGAACTGCAGGGTGATAATGGTTGTGTTTAAGGAAGAACCTTAGTCCCAGGTTAGGAGTGGAGTGGAGGGATTCCTTTCATCTTGTCTGCATATATTTATATAAGAAGTGGCTCTTCCTAGGACACTCTTCACCTCTCAGTTTGTCTAAGTCACTTTTCAGGTATCAATGTATACATTTGTTATTCGTTCAGACTTCAGTGACTCTAAGTTTAGGCTAATGTTCTTGTGTTTTCTGCATTTACCAATCATATCAGGTTTCCTTACTGTAAACATCTGTTTACTGATCTCTCTGTAAGTTTTGTGGGGACAAGAATAAGGTTCTATTTATTGCTGTGTCCCTTTTGCTTAGAATGGTCCTGGGTACAATAAATTTTTGTTGAATGAATAAATCAATACATATAAATGTGTCTTTTACCTTTTTCTACTCTCTTGTCCTTTGTAGGATATATTATATCAAAGTTATCCCATGCCTGCAACAAAAGGAAATCAATAAATAATTGTTTAAAACTTAATTAGGAGAGGAGTGTGAATGTGGTTTCTACCTTCTCTAATGCCCTCCTTCCCTTTAGGCAGATAATTTTCTTTGTTACTTCCTTCAAGCAAAGGCATGACAAGATACTGCACTCATGGACACTAAAGTGCTAAGAATATAATATGTTACTTATTAACTATTCCAGATGAGTATATCATCTACTAACATCTAGACATTAGGTATATATCATAAACAATTCAGATTTTGTTCCTACCAACCTGGATCCTCATCTGCCCGGTGATATTAGCACTTGGGTTATTGGAGCACTTTTAATAGCTATAGACTATCATAAAATTTCTAAATGTCAAATAAAATAAGTGAAAACATTTTTGTACATTTGTAATATCGTTCAATAATTAACATTTCTAATTATGGAGGTAATAACATGCCTCGTATTTAGAAATAGATTACTATTGTCAAACATGTTTTAATTGCATCCTCCGATCCTAACAGTGTTACACAGGGAAAAATGCTACAATTAATTCTATTTTGCAGAGGAGGAAAGACTCAATTTAATGTTACCTCACTTGCTTAAGTTTACATGTGTAGAAATTAAGGACATGTGTATTCTAATTTCAAATTCAAAAAGTTTTTTCTACTTAAAAGCATTGCCATTTACTTAGCTTAATCAACACAAACCAGAAAATTGAACAAATGTCTAATAAAATTAAATTTTTTAGATGGCTCTTCAAAGTGATTTAAGAACTCAGACTAATTTCTACAATGTGGTATTTTCCTTGGCCAAAATAGCATACACAATTATTTCATGTTTTGGTTTGATTACGTAGATGCTTAGATTTGCTTGTCTTAAATGTCCTATTTCTTAACATAATGGAATATGTTTTGTGTTAATAAAATAAAACCAATTAGGAGGATAAAAATCATTCCTTTATGTTTGGGACACTTAGGCCTGCTGAGAGCTAGCCCCAGTGGTAGCCCAGAAGTCAATGAAACAAGTTGGATATTTTCATTTTCTTGTTCTGAGAAAATTAAATTGCCCTGTTTCAAGAAGTTGAGAGTTATACTGGAATATCACCCATCAGAGTGCATTCAAAGAAACTCTCTGGAGTGACCATTATGCTCAACAAAATGCTCAAGCAGCTCTTGATACCGATTGGATTCAATGATGCTCACTTTATACTCTTATTAGTATTTCTTTTTACATTATTTTCTTTTTAGATAAGCCTGAACTTTTCTGCATTTCAAATTATGAGTACAGATTCCCTTTACCCTTCAAAAATTCCAGTAGAAATGTCTCCCTTTAAGTCATATCAGACAGGTTAGTCAGAAAATGTGAGCAGATTGGAAATCATCAATTAATTCTATTTTTTCTATTATGGGAAAAATTATCCAGGATGCTTTCCTTTTTTTTTTAATTTTTCTCTTTCTCCGGAAAAAAAAAAAAAAGAAAGGTAATAAGACACCAACTACATAAGTAATGGGCACACAAACTTTAATAAACTTTGTTTTTAAATCTTGTTTTATTATTTTAGGATAATTGTCATTTTTATTATTTTTATATCTAATATAGACTTATATATAATTCCATGGAATTTATTGCTAAATACATGATTCGGAATGGTTAAGTTTAGTATATTTTGATTTGATGAATAATCTGTAAAAGAAAACACTCTAAAAATTTATATGAAATGGAATAAAAAAGCTCTGTATCTTGTATGCTGATCGAGAGCTTAGAATAATTAAGAAGTTATGGAACAATTATCAGAAAAAATTAAAAACTTGGAAATTTGATAAATAACAAAAGTAGAATTTCTTTTAATTTCTATTGGAGTCTAGGCTCATATTTGAAAGATAGTATAGAATTATATAAATGCTAATTAGATGAATAAATGAACACATAGATGCCTTTGGCCATATGACACATTGTCAGTTGCTGAAAACACAGCCTTGGCACTCATGAAACTTACATTTTTAGTTTCCACTGCTTCACACAACACACTTCACCATTATTGGTCTTTTGGAATACCACAGTAATTTCTTAACTATTTTATTTGATTCTGCTCTTTCTCTTCATTGGAAAATATAATTAGAAACAAAATATCCTCCTAACTCAAAAAACCTGTTCACAATTGCAGACGAGAAAGTGACAGTTAGATTATTAAATAAGCATTAAACTAGAATGTGATGTGTACCACAGGCAAAGGACTAAGAGACTGAAAAGACAGAAAAAAATTTCACCCTTTTATTTAGCCAAGCAGTTATAACTCGTTACGTAAATGTTCTCAAGATAAACAATAACTAGGCCCCAAATAAGAGGTCTTGACAGCACCATTTGTCACACATAGTTCATTCTAAATTCATTTCATAATTGGGGTGACCATCTGTGTAAGCTAATTGCCTTTATCCAAAGAAATAATGAAGTTTTTGTATCTTCATGAAAAAGTTTGTTTTACAACTTGGAATGAGTCCCTGAAGAGTTAGTCTTTGCTTTCCCACAGAAACTGGGAGACAAGGGTGCCATGTATATGTATATATGATGACTGCATCTCACATAGGTGATTCTGAGGTCCTTGAGAAAGACATTTCTGGGGCTGTAAAGCTAGCAATAGGCTTATTTAGCTTTTAAAAGGATTTATGTGTATTTTAAAGAGGCAGGGAGAGAAGTAATAAGATTTCTAAAGTAAATGCTCCAAGAAAAGGAAGAGGAGACCCTTCTCTTATTTTCAACAGAGAGAATTAAGCCATTCATTTTTAATTTGCATTTTCCCTTCTGCCCCTTCTAATCTCTACACAGAAGCCACATAGATCACTCAAAACATCACGTCACTTTTCAGAAGTACTCCAGAGTTTTCCATCTCACCCGGAGTGAAAGTAGGAATTCTTTTTTTTTTTTTTTTTTTTTTTTTTTTTTTTTTTTTTTTTTTTTGGGGGGGTTTCCCTCTCCCCCCCCCGGGGGGGGGGGGGGGGGGGCAC